>NW_027397074.1:31701001-31785425 GCF_003265705.2 Callorhinus ursinus
ACACACACACACACACACACACACACACACACACACACACACACACACACACACCAAGAAAACCAAGTGGTTTCTTTTTGGGGGGGGAAATATGCCTACTGGGTAAAATTTGTGGAATTAATCAAGGCTGAAAATTTTAAACAGGAGAAACTCATAAGCATTTAATTTTTCCCAGAGTTTTCTTTTTAATACACTTATTTGTTTCACTTTTATTTCCAAATTATATAAAAGTCTCTCTGAGATATTCACTATACTTTATTTAAGCAGCATAAGCTCACAGTAGGAAAGTTGGGTACTTTTTCCTATTTCCACTGAGAAAATCTTTACTTCTTTCATATTTTACATGAGGGACAGGAAGGGGGAGCAATTGCACCCCTGAAAGATCTGCTGTCCACAAAAATTTCACTAGCCTGTTTTGGGGGTTAATTAACTCTGAATGGCAGAACTCTATTATGGAATTTAAGAGACTTACTCCCAGGGTTGAAATTATTGAAAAGTTCCAAGAAGAGATCACCAACTTGATTCGGCATCATTATTAAGGATAAAATTGCTCTCTGGTAACGGGGCAGTGTTTACCACCCCACCTTCTGCTTTTTCTTTCTTTTTTTTTTTTTTTTTAAGTTTTTGGGCTCTAAACCACAAAATAAAGTACCCTTATTATAATTAAGGCAAATTTTTTTCTGGCAGAAAAATTATCCCAGATATAAAAAGAGTTGGAAAATTATTGCTTTAATCAATAGAAATTATTCAAACACTGAAAAGAGCTACTCTAACCACAAAAAAAGAATATAGAAAACATAACTCTGAATTATAAAATATTGATATTTCAACATTTTCAAATATCAACCATTTGTGTTTGCTATGCAGACATTTTAAATATAGAATTTAATGTTTTGTGATCCTTAGAGTCTATAAGTAGCACAACAGATCTTAACTGGGGAATACATTGTAATAGAATTCCAAAAGAATAATCACCACAATTAACAAAGAAGAAAAGCTGAAAAGACCATTCATAGAAAACAGAAAGATGAAATAAATGACATAAAAAGAACTCACTTTAAATATGTGTTCTAAAAAAATTTTTTTTTATATCATGCTGATTCTCAGAGGTAGAGTATTTGTGCATTGCTGAAAACTGCTTTCACAAAAGGGATGTTTACCACAATATCTCTGCCTGCTGTTATCGATCACTCACAAACTACCAGCAGCAAGTGATGATTACCTCAAACACAGGGTTTTCTTCTTTTTGTCCAGTCTCAACATGAGAGACAGGCAGGCAGCAGCTAAGCACCTTGATTGGTACGAAGCCACAGAAAGGGTGGGGAGGGGATGCATCGCTGCCACCGCCTCCTTCACGTGAGTCCTGGAACTCGTTTTATCTGCTACAGCCCCACTCGCCTCGATGGAGGCTTAGCCTTTTCTGCCACTGAAGCTAGGCCACAAGAATTTCCCAGAAACTCTAGAATTTGAACCTGGGGCACAACTTGGCTATTCCCAATATAAAAGATCTTGCCAAAGCAGAACTGTCCCCCAAATTCATTGCTGCTTATAACGGTTATGGGCTCTAAGAAGGCAAGGCTGACAGTTGCAAAGCTGCACTTTTAATTATTGTGACCTTATTGTGAAATTGGAGTAGTTTCCTGCCGAGAGAAACTAATTCCTTTGGAAAATGGCAAAGACTCTAAGTCTACTAGGAATCCTTGGAAGTTGCAGCAAAATTTATTATTGCTGCATAGCAAAGTAGTCTTGATTTTTAAAAAAATAATTTATACAGTTTTAAACATAAATATAATAATTGATATAAATATTTTCATTTCTTTTTTTAATTTAGTTAAGTAAGGGCTTACTAAAAACAAAAACTACTTTGGGCAAAGTCATAAATATGGGCTTGGAGGCCAAATCCCAGCTTTGTCTCTTACTTGCTGTGCAAACTTGGGCAAGTTATTTACTATCTCTAAGCCACCAATTAATTCATCTATAAAACGAGAAGATTTGTGTGATGATAAATTGAGAAAATGTAGATAAAGGTACTGGCATAAAATAGGCACTTAGTAAATGGCAGTGATTTTTAAAATATAAAAAAGGTATATTGTTATATGTTATCATTAAGGAATCACGCGTATGCTGCTTAGATCATAGGAGTTAAAGTTGGGTGTTTGAAAGAAGTTCATTTACTTTGTAGTACTTTATGTGTCCATTCAATCACCATAACTGGGGATAAGTGGTGTAATGATCCAGGTGGAGTCTTTTGGGGCAGATGGGAGGCAAAAAATTAGAATGACAGCTAGTCTCAAGTACCCAGAAGTGCTACTCTCCAACTAAACCTGGAGGTACAGTTTGCAACTGGATCCCCAAGTCCTGGTTTTCACACATCACACATGCTGTGAATATTTTCTCTTAGGATAATTTCATACCAGGTATAACCACTTTCAAGATTTCTGTTCAAGAAATCCTGATCGGAAGAAATGAAATTTAGGAATGAGAAGGACCTTGTCGGTGGCTGGGTGATAGACATTGGGGAGGGTATGTGCTACGGTGAGCGCTGTGAATTCTGCAAGACTGTTGAATCACAGATCTGTACTTCTGAAACAAATAACGCAACATATTTTAAGAAAAAAGAAAAAGAAGAAGATAGCAGGAGAGGAAGAATGAAGGGGAGTAAGTCAGAGGGGGAGACGAACCAGGAGAGATGATGGACTCTGAAAAACAAACTGAGGGTTCTAGAGGGGAGGAGGGTAGGGGGATGGGTTCGCCTGGTGGTGGGTATTAAAGAGGGCACATTCTGCATGGAGCACTGGGTGTTATGAACAAACAATGAATCATGGAACACTGCATCAAAAACTAATGATGTAATATATGGTGATTAACATAACAATAAAAAATTTAAAAAAAATCTTTTACTTTGGGCTGTTTACCTGTATTATGGTAGTGACTTTCTAGAAGTATGTGTGTGCATACATACCTCAGAGGTTGGTGAAAAGTCTAAGTTAATATAAATCAATATAACTTGCCAGAAAAAAAAAATCAGGTAGGAAGTTATTTTACAAAAGAAAAAAAAATTATTTTTTTTTTTTTACAAATGAGAAAAGTGTATTATGAAAAGTACAATTTTGGTCTATTTATTCTATCTATATGATATATAGATTATACAGTTGAATATGGGATACCTATGGAGATTAACAAGTCTAAAGAGAAAACTTTAAATCTCAAATACAGTGCCTATATTTACTTGATGGGCTATGATAGGGACAAAAATAAACTTAAACCCCTGAATATACAAAACTTATTATCTTACACTTAAATAATTAAACTGAGTGATACACTTTCCAAGTACCTTTGTTGCTTAAGTGTGTAATTCAACATTTTTATTTTTATAATAACTATGATAATAGTGGTATCAATGGACTTAAAGCATACAAAAATAGTTGAATATATCTCTTAGATTAGAAGCATTATTTTTCAAGCATATCTCCAGTGTATTTTTAAGTATATCTCTGATTACAAAATGAATTTTTAAGTTTCATGAGGCAGTCTACGCTGACTCAAAAACTTTTTAGGGGGCAGGGGAGAGAGTTTAATACTTTTTCGTGCAATTATATGTGTTCCTCTAAATAAATTCACAGTCTTATATAGTATTCATATATTATAAATAATACCTCTCCTAAGCAAGCAGATTTAAATTATAATTTTAAGGGAAACAATACCATTTGAGCATATCTTTTAAAGATAAAAACAATCAAATAGGATAGGGTCACAGAAAAATGTGGAGGCTTTGCTTTGTTAATCAAAGGTAATGCTAACACTTTACTAAAAATAAATGATGTGGCAATGCCTATATTTATTTTCAAAATAAAAGTCATTTATTCTGTCACTATATTTTATTCCAGTGACTTTCTATATAATGGCATATGCTAAGTGATAAATGCAGATGTACTCTTTTTAAAGTGACAGACATTTCAAAGTGAACAAGAGTTTCGCAACCAACTAGCACTGAAAACTATATTTTAATGGTACAGAGGATTGAACTGTTTGGGTTTTCTGTAAGGTATTTACATTTTAACTTGACACATAGGAATGATGTTATTCTTATACATAAGACAAAACTCTTTGCAAAGTAACTTTAATTATTCTCTGTATACTTTGTTTTATATAACTTTTTGCTTTCCTAATGTTTGTCACAAAAGTAGACTGGAACAGTTTCAAGTCTATCCCATCATGAAAATATCAAAGTCCCCAATTCCAAATATCATTACATGAGACAAAATAAACTATACAAACTGATACTAGTAGGTCACTGATACAGCTACGAATGTTCTAACAACATGAGATGTATAATGACTTATAATTCCAAGTGTGAAAATTTTTATGCTTTTTTTTTTTTTTTTTTTTGCTTACGCACCTCAGGGACTGAAACTCCTGAAGTGGGCAGAGTCTGCTGAAAAAGAGAAGTTCATATTAAAGCTTAAAAAAACAAAAGTCAAACTGAAAACAAATGCCAATGAAGTTCTTATATCACTACTCTCCTGTGAAATAAGTGAATAAATATAAAATGCATTTCCTTGTCAGATTTTTCTGCTTAATTTCATTAAATAAATGAGTAAATATCTTTTCACAAAAAAAGGAATGCTACAATGAAGAGTGGATTAGATTGTGAATTACTTATCCAAAATGCAATTTCATCACCCAAAGCAGACTGATCAACATCCTTGGCCGGCTTCACAGACCTCTCTGAAACAACATGGATGTATTACATTTATATTTTGCAATAAGAACTCATCTCCAAGTCCCATTACCCTTCATAAACCATTCCTACTAATTTTTTAAGTTGCCCAATTACCCGTCCCACTTTTCAATTTTCCAGTCCAACTCTCATTCCTTCCTAAAAATACTCAGTGTCTTTTTCATGGAGGCATAGCTTATGGTGTTGGTTTTATTTTGTGATTTTTCTGGAAATAAGAAAAAATATTCCATTAGTATCAGTAAAAAGTAAAAATATTATTAAATACGTAGAAAAATTTTCCTTGAGAGTAATTAGAAAAAAACAAAAAAGATGAGGTTAAATACACTGAAGCTGGTCTTTGTGACAGTGCATCTTCAATTATCCACCACCCCTCCTTTTCTGAGTCACAGTGGGAAGCTTTTTTTCTGGCAAGAAACAGAAAAAAGGGTTACCAAATTCCAAAAGTGTATGTCCCAATGGACTCAGAACAAATTTGTAAAATTGTTGACAAATCACACGCATAGTACTAGCCAAAGTTTTCCTGGTTTTCCTGTGGTAGGTTGTGTGTGGCGAGGGGAAGTATGAAAGCTGAATGTGAAGCTAGGAGTTCTTAGACATTTGTGTGTCTCTGAAAAGGAGGGAGTGGTCAGCATTTTCATTTCCTCCCCAGGACTGAGCTATCTGAAGGCGACTCTAAATGGATGTCCAAGATGGGTCTGAACAATCTGAGAACACAGATATCAGTTGACTCCCTTATGCAGTCTACTGAGATTAATGAAGAAGCAGGCACCTTCATAGCGACTCATCACAGAGATGGACCAGAAAGATCTAATGCACCCAAAAGTGGATGAGAAGAAGGGGTCTAGGGCAGCCCTAGAGAAAATTAAAGTGTCCAAGAATGCAACTCCATTTTGAAGATATTTTTATAACATAGATAAAAAAAATGTTGCAGCTGCAGATTTTTCATCAAAAGAAGTCATCAAGTCTGGGAGGATGAACTCGGGTTAACTATCCCATTAACAGGAGAACCTTACAGAAGTAATTGCTATTTCTAAGATGGATTGAAAACAGATTTAATAGAACTTTCATTGAAAGCTTTCTGATTTCAGTAATATTCTGGACTTTGAGTCCAAGTCAGTCTACATAACACCTGGGGCAATGGGCAGAATGTGCTAGCTTCAATCTAGGTCACCTGAAATTTTTTGTCAGCTTTCCTATTTTTCTTTCTTAGCTCTTAGTTCAAGCTTATACCTCAATAAACATTTTAAGACATGAATGTTGTTCTTCCAACTTTATTATAGTATATAAATGCTTCTTCTCCCTCAAATCCAGATCAAGTGTCTTATCTTATGATTCCTTATCCTATCCTAGGCCATAAGCCCAGGAAAGTCCCAGAGGCTCTCAAGCAACCAACCTACGCCGTCCATCAAGCTGTCTCTACAGCATGAGTCACAGATGCCTTCGACTTTGGGAAGAATCTATGCTCACTGTACATACGTCCATACCAAAGCAGCACAATGGAAAGCCAGTGAAGATTAGAGTTGTCAAAATGGCTCAGAAAAACAGCCAAGTGTGATGCAAAAATTTCAAATAGATACTGTCCACCCCACTTCAACCACCAAAAAAAAAAAAAATCTACGAAAGACATTTTTGACATACTTTTAAGCATTTGAACATAGACAGGATAATGACTGATATTATGGAATTATTGTTAATATTCCTAGGTGTGATAATAGTATGGTAATTGTATAGAAAACTGTCCTTAATCTTAGAAGATACCTGCTGACATATTTAGAGATGTAGTGTTATACTATCTGCAATTTATTTGCAAAAGGTTGAATGCAATAAAATATATATTTCTGCATATATGATGGCAAAATAATAATGTAGGCTGGGGATATACTGGATTCCTATGGCTTGATGTCACAAAAAGCAAAATCCATGCCAACTAAGATAATGCCTTAAAAGGCATTCTCTCCCAAAAAGAGACCGTAGGATGAAATTAAACCCTGGCTGGCACTTTGCTACCACCTGTGTGGAGAACTGGTAATATACAGATATTCAGGTATATGGGCTTCTTCCTTCTTAAGGTAGTAGGGGTACTGGTAATCTACTGAGAGTGAGGAATGTCGGCAGAGAGATAGTGACATGAAGAAAGCAAGGAAATAGTAGAGAGTTTGCCACGACCTCTCTGAGAATGGGAAAGCAGTTGACAAAGAATGAGTAACAGAATCAAGCAAAATTCAGAGCGAGTGGGGCTAGAAGTCATAAATATGTAAGAAAACCACCAGCTCAGAGAACTTTCTCCAGCAACACTCAGACGTCTGAGAGCAACACTAAAAATTCACTCCAAGAATAGGAGTGATGAAACAATGTATATATATATATACGATTTTTAAATATCAAGGATGAGCAGAGTAAATGTTTTAGTTTTTTGAAAATTATCATGAGTATATAATTCTAAATGTAATATATTTTTAATCAGAATTAATACAGGAACTGTATATTTGTATTTAATCAAATGTGAGGTGTGACTACAGAGGAATGTGATTGATTTTATTTAATCAGTATCATTTTAATATTAAATAGAATACACAGTACAGATAATTAGTTTAAAAGATGCATTTGTCTTCAGGGCACTTATTAAGTTCAACTTAATATCAAAGAATTTTTAAAAATCCTATTATTCTAAAGTATTGAGATATCTCTTGTCTTTGTAGTTTCTAACATGTAATCATTTTAAATTGACAATTTAATCCAAATTGTCATAGGGCAAAGAAAAATCTTTTGTGGAGAGATTGTTGGGAGGTTTGAGTTAAAAATATAAGAGCATAGTAGTCACATTAAAAGGGTCTTTAGTTATTTCAAGACAAAAGTAAAATTGACAGAATTATATGCTATACCTATATAGGAATGTTTATTTTTTTGAAAAACTGCTTTTATGCTTATTGTCTCATTGAATCCTCCTTCTAAGCCAAGATATTCCACTTCTCAGACTGAGAAACTGAAAATCAAAAAGATCAGACAGCTAACCTAAGAAAATAAAGTTAATGACGGACTCCAAATATAGTAGTTCCCTGTCCTGGGCTCCATTTACTCAAACAACAAGTTCAATAAGAATTTCTTTTCTAACTTTCTTTCTCGCCATGTCTCTATTTTTTAAGTGATTTGAAAATCAAATTATTTTAAGACAGTGAACACTGGGAAGTATTTAGAGACCACAATATGCATTTGTTCTGCCTGAAAGAAGGGGCTTGAATATCAATATGGAGTAATTTAACACAGTAACTTCTAGTACAGAGGTAAATTGAAGTGGCCAAATAAAACTGTTCTAAATAGCTGCTTTCCTTATATGCAATTGGGTATCTCTGGCATCAAAAAAGAAGTGAGAGAAAGAAAAGCAAGTTTGGGAAAAGAACAATTGTCTTCCTAAAATTGTACCCGTCTGCCTGAAAGGGAGAAGTTGTTCTCTCACCTTGATGATAAAAATGTATCAAGGCCATCTCTACCCTATAGAAAGTAAACACATTTGATTTTGGTGAATTTTACTGTCACATTCCAGATTCATAATTTGTTTAAGCTTTTATGATTTTGCAGGTCCTTAAGTGTATACACCACACATTTGAACACAATACAAATTTTATTTTATTTTTTAAGGATTTTATTTATTCATTTGAGAGAGAGGGACAGAGAGAGACAGAGAGAGCACAAGCAGGAGGAGAGGGAGAGGGAGAAGTAGACTGCTGGCTGAGCTGGCAGCCAAACGTGGGGCTTGATCCCAGGACCTGGAGAGCATGATTCTAGCCAAAGGCAGAGCTTAACCAACTGAGCCACCCAGGTGCTCCACAAAACAAACTTTTAAAAGGAAGTGAGACTGGGGGCGCCTGGGTGGCTCAGTCGTTAAGCGTCTGCCTTCGACTCAGGTCAGGACCCCAGGGTCCTGGGATCTAGCCCCGCATCGGGCTCTCTGCTCAGCGGGAAGCCTGCTTCTCCCTCTCCCACTCCCCCTGCTTGTGTTCCCTCTCTTGCTGTGTCTCTCTCTCTCTGTCAAATAAATAAATAAATAATCTTTAAAAAAACGGAGGTGAGACAAATAATTTTTATGCTACAAATAATTTTTATAACCAATGATTATTTCAATGTATGGGGAGTCTTTCAATTAGAAGGATCATTAATTTTTTTTTCAGCAGCACTTTGACATACCTAATTAAAATGTAAATACCAAAAATAAAATATTTTAGAAGAACACATATGGGATGCCTGGGTGGCTCAGTCAGTTAAGCATCTGCCTTGGGCTCCGGTCATGATCCCAGGGTCCTGGGATGGAGTCCCACATCTCCTTGCTCAGCAGGGAGCCTGCTTTTCCCTCTGCCTGCCACTCCCCCTGCTTGTGTTCTCTCTCTCTCACTCTGACAAATAAATAAATTAAATCTTTAAAAAAAAGGAAGATACACATATTATAATCTTAATTCAGGGTCCCTTGACTAACCACTTCTCACTTGAGCCAAATTTTTAAGCCTGAACCAAATAAATTTAATGGCAAGAATATTTTTAATTGAGATCACTTCATTCCCCTTATAATTTTAATTGCTCACAAGAATGTCTATTCTTATTCTTGTAAATGTGATTGTTTACACATATTTGCAGAGTTTAGTTCAGAAGATTTTGCACAGAAGGGATTGTGAGGCCCCCTCCTTACTTGCTCCCCCAGTATGCGTGCATGTTTGTGTTTAGAAAGGAAGCACCCTGAGCCTTCAGGGAAAGTACACCTAGTGCAATGGATATTTGGAAAATTAAGGGGCACCAAATGTTTTTACTAAAAATGTTAAAAATATATCTTTATAGAGATATCCAAGTTTCAAAGATAGCTTTCTACATATAAAAGCGATCAGCAACAACTAAACCCTTTCTAATGTTATTTTTATTGTTATTGTCTTGCTTACTTGATTAGCTATTGAAATAAAACCATTAGAAATGTTATCCTACTTGGTTAGGTCTCATAAAATCATCAGAAGCCCATATGGTGAAGAAGGGTTCTTCAATTTCTTTTTAGCTCTAATCCATAGTAACAATACGTGTATATTTACATACTTGTAAAATAATTTCACAAAGACCACCTACTTTGGATGCCCCCCTCTCTGATATATTCTATTCTTTTCTCTCTTCGCTTCTATTCTCCTCTACTTTGGTAATGGCTATTTTTTCCATTCCTTTTTGAAATGCTGATCGAGACCCCCCAAATGAATTCCTGTCTCACCAACTGTTGGGGAATGCAGCATGAACACCAAAAATGGGTTTAGAACATGGAATTTGGGCAGGGCATGTATGGCTTGTGCCACCTGCAAGTTGTGTGACTTCAGGTAAATTTCTTCAATCTCTCCATGCTTCACTTTCCTCACATGTCCCGTGGCATGATAATGATAGCTACCTTCATGATTAAAAGGGTGTCTAACAAATTTAAGTTTCCAATAAATGGTAACTATTTTATTAACTTTAGAACCTAAATGATTCCCCTCGTTTCCACTGCCTGCCTAGGGCGCAGCAAAAAAGGACTTAATCACACTTTCTTCATCTGAAACTATGTTTGTTGCTCATAAATATATGGAACCAAAAGATTTATTTTTATTTTTTTAATGAAATGTATATGTTAGGGCTGTTACAGGACAGAGAAAGAAGGAAAGATGCAGGAGAGGAGAGAAGAGACCTAAGAGAGAAAACAATGCAGAAAAAGAGAGAGGGAGACAAGAGAAGCTAAGAAAAAGAAAAGAAGAAAAAGTCTTCCTTGCTATACTCCTCAATCCCCAAATGGACCGTGGGCATCAAATGACACCTACCGTTTTGGAGAAGAATGTCCTTTCATTCAAAGAAAACAATGACATTGAGTAAAGGAAGGATGGGAGCTAGTATCTAGACATGGCTTTAGTGCTGTTGTTGTGTTTTCTTTTGTTTTTTTTTTAAGATTTATTTTAGAGACAGAGAGAGTGCAAGAGCACATGAGTGGAGGGGAGAGGCAGAGGGAGAGGGAAAGAATACTCAAGCAGACTCCGTGCTGAGTGCAAAGCCTGACTCAGGACTTGATCCCAGGACCCTGAGATCATGACCTGAGCTGAAATAAAGAGTTGGACACTTAAGCAACTGAGTCACCCAGGTGCCCCATGGTTTTAGCTTTTCTTTGAAGTATTGCAAAATCCTTAAACATCAGATTCAACCATCTTCAAAATACATTTCAAGATGAAATTCACATGTCTTATTATTTATTTGTGTCAGATAATTCTTTAAAACTCTTCCTTACATAAAGATAATTAACACACCTATTTATGAGTATGTATGTATGTGTATGATTCTGTTTGTGATGCTTGGGACAGGGATCTGAGTGCAGGTGGTAGTTTTAAATAAAAAATCACCCTTAAAAAACCACATCTAATATAATAGTTTAATATCTACTGAATTTTATGTGAATAAAATTAATCAATAATACTTCCTGATATGACTATTCTTATTCTCAACATGATCTCATTCTCAAAATGTATTATGGTGGCTTTCTAAAATACAGAAAAATCACTGTAGGTAGTGAAAGAATATTGATAATAATATTTAGAATTAAAGCATTAGGCTGATAACTTTCCCTTTTCATCAATCTTGGAAAAGACCTCGAATTAAAAAACAAATAAGTTATACTGAAATTTGTTCTTATCCTTTGCCCCTCCACTGATCTCACACCAAAGCATTTTCTAACCAGGTTAAAGTCCAATTCTGCACTCACATTGGGCTAAGATTCAATTGAGTTAAAATTTTACACTGACTGCCAGTCAACCTTATCATGAACTTTCATTATGTGCATGTAATTAATTGGGTCCAACGAACAATATCAGTACTGAGTTATAGACTCTTTTCCCCCGACCATATAATTAGAATATAATTACCCACAGGATATCAGAATGATGCAAAACCTTTCCTCTAAATGCGCCCTCATTAGGAAACAAGTCTCAATGTACATTTATTCAATCAGTGTGAATTAATTAAAATGTTACTGAAATAAAAGAGGGCAGCAATAAAGAGTATCTGACATCTATTAAGAGACTATCACTTGAGATCTGCATGCACAGTTTATATTTAAACCCATTTAGCTCAAGTAGGAACTTGGCCGTGTAATGTTATATACATCCAGTATACTAGGAAATCTGAGTAAATGAATCAGCGTGTGTTACGAAAAGAACATAATATGCAATGCACACAAAATCTTAAAGGGCCTGAGCAGGATTCTAGAAGCCCCTTTATTCCCTGATGAGTCCATAAAGATGTTATCATTACATACTGGTGGACAGAAATCATGTTTAACTCCAAGTATCCAGGAAAACAGTTGTTTATCCTACACTTTTCTACTACAAATCTGGCATGTTTGTGTTGATATGGCTTAGGAGATAATGGTCAGAAAAGCCTAGACTTAGCAAAGAACTAATTATTGTTTTTTTAATAAATAAAATAACCTCCGTTACTTAAGCTAGCTCAAGGTATTTCAATAGCATATTTTCCTTAAACAGAACATTCATATCCACCTAAGACTATATTCTTTTTAAGAGGATGCATAATATAACATATTCAGATTTTATAAAACATGGAAAAAACAGTAAACACATAAAGAAACCAAAGAGCATATGCTGCTGATTCATGTAAAAATGTTCTTCTTAAAAGCTATTTATCTTGGTTTCTCTAGTACCTGGCATACTGTCACATACAATAAAAGATTACTGAATAAACTAACAAATAAACAACCCTAATACAAAGGAATACTCACCAATATTCAAGAACAGTATCAGAAACAGTAGCAAAAATTTTAAAAAGCTACATGCAACACAAGCTTTCTATGTTATCACATAATTCCTCAGACCTTTTTAGCTTTAGAAATAGGTTTTGTAAAACTTAGTTCTGATAATCAATATTTGGCATTCATTCTTACATATTATGCCACTTTAAAATGGAAATACCAATGAGCACTAAGATAAATAAGGCTATTTACAAACTGCTACTTTTCATATGCTCTTTAGGAACAAACTCTAATCAGTTCTTATTATTACTTTTTAAAAAAATATATATTAACTCCATAAGATCATACGTATTTTTAAATGTTCTGAATGCACGCTATATTTACAAAACAGTATAATGTTCTATTCAGATATTAGACTAGTTTTGGTAGAGACCAACATATGAAAGAAATAATGAACTCACTCTAAGTAAAAAGGAGATTGTCTCACACAGGCCTGCTTTATTTTTAACATAAAATTTTCTGTAGAATTTCAGTGACAAAGACATGCTGCTGCTATAATTTCTTGCTGAAAATGCTGTTATTTGAGTAACAGTGAGTAATCACCACATTAAAAAAAAAACTACTAATAGAATGGGAACAATTTTTAAGTTCCATTTAGTAGTAAACATCAATTTTCATTTTCTGAGCTAGACTAAGAATGAATATTTATGATTTTTTACATGGACTACTGTATTGCTTAAACCATATTTTTAAAAATCCGATTTTAAATATAATTTGACATCCAGAGAAAATGTCTTGATTCTCTTCAGAATTCTGAAATGTTCCCTTTAAGCTCTCTACCTGCAATGCCATTTTATTTTAAATATTAGGCATTTCACAGTACCATCTATTGGATATTTTATATAACTACAATAACATAACAATCACAAGTTTTCTGAAATTTAGTAAAAATTACAAAATACTTCAAGTGCCTCTCCAGAAACTAAACACAATGCTCATTAGACATCCACTAACATTACCTCATCTTCACATACTTTAAACTCAATTTTATTGGCTTGTAACAGTAAGATTTAATTACCCATGTGTTACGAATGATTTTTAAAACTAAGCCTCCATGCCACATACCCATTTTAATTTGTTATTGGATATTTATGTCACTGTCTGATGTATTTTCTTCTTGACTCAAGAGAAAGTGATAACTGATGGGGATAAAAAGAGACAATTGACTGTGATTCATTAATTCAGTCAATATTTGTTGAACATCTAATATTTGTCACAATGAATTAGATGCTAAAGATAAAGAGGTCTACCCTTTCATGTGAGCAATGAGAGTGATGGCAGAGGGGTCAGTGAGCACAGGGAAGAGCTTCACAAGAAACAATTTAAGTTCAGTTCCTGAAGTGACCTTGAAGCCTCTGTGGGACATCCAAGAGGAAAGCCACAAGGTGAAGCTGAGTATTTGGATCTTGAGGGGTCACAGGGAACAAGCTTACACAGATGTATTCAAAGGTGGTAGTTGGTGTCATGGAATTGGATGAGATAATTTACAGCGAGCATAATGATGTAAGTATATAGTTAAAAATGGAAACATATTTAAGAATAGAAGGAGGCCTAGGAATTTAGCAATATGGATTGAGTGTGGCTAGAGAGGTAGCATAAAACCGAGTAGAAACCTGTGAGGTGATTGCCACAGTTTGAGAACAGAGCCCTTAAAATACTGTCAATGCTGCAGGGCATTCAAAAAAGAGGATTCTTGAAAAGGGGGTCTAGTGGATATTGTTGGTAGCCCAAAGCAGATCCTTTGTCACCTGGCCAAAGTACCTTTCCCCCACTGCTACGAGTGTGGACCACTGAGAATTCCCAATTGTCACATTTTCCAAAGAGTTACTCTTTACTCCAGGAGCGGGCTCTCCAGCGAGCAAGCACCTCCTATGCTGGAGGAAGCCACCGCTAATGAATGACTGATAATGGGTTAGAAAAAGCCAGCCCCTTGTCTTAAGTTAAGAACAATTTTATGGTATGATTTTATGCCCGAACTCCCAGGGTTTAGGCCAATGCTTACACTCTCCCTATAACCCCTTTCTTGCACAAAGTTCCCTTCCTCTCTTGTTTCCTCCCTCCCTTGCAGATGGTTTTATAAAGAAACATTCCTCCCTCTCTAAATCACAAACAGCTAAACCCCCGGTTCATGCTCTGCTCCTTGGGAATCCATCCAAAAAGAGTGCCACTGGATTTGGGACAAACAGCAAGAATAGTTTTCTACCCATTTTATAGTCAGGAATTAGAATACTGTGAGTTGAGGTAGAAGGAGGAGGAAAATTTGACACGGTGAGTGTATCTTCACAGCTGCATATACTTATGGCTACTTAAGATGCAGACAAGGTCACATCCGTATACAAACAGAAAAATAGCAGAAAAGAACAGCTATCCCTCTAGTGTGAGTTTAAGGGCAGGCACATCACTAAGAGTAGAAACAGAGAAATTCTAGTGCTGGACTCAAATCATGGTGCTGTCCAGTGCTACCTATCACAAGCATGTTAGGTGACACTTTATCTGAGTGTTTTAATTGGAAATTAGTCAATATATTGTGGGGCAGATGCCATGAAAAGAGAAAAGTGGCGAGAAAGAGAAGCAGAAAGTGCTAGAATGAAAGAAACTGGAGGGATACAGGCATTGGTGACTCCAGGATGTTGGAGTAATGGTAACCAAACGGAAGAATTCAAGAATATTTGAGGTTGGGGTGAAATAGGAATAATATTACAGGGAATAGAATATGGTGTGGTGAGCTGTATTCCTACAGGATTTGGGTTTCCTTGGGAAAGTGAGGCCAAATTGGTTAAAGCTTCTATGAGTATCAGCAACAGAATTTGAAATGATATATTGTACCATCTAGACTGAAAGGCAAGGAATGAGTATGGCAGCCTCAAAAGAACTAAATAATCTTTATTCCACAGAAAGGGGAAATATAGGTTGAACTAAGGAAAAAAGACAAAAGAGCGTCAAAAATCACCGCATTGTGCATGAAATTGGCGTACAGACCAAAAGTTTTAAATGAATCAATTCTTGCTCAGGTTTCAAGTTGAAAGTTGAAAACAGACAAGTTATATTTAATAGTAAAACAGAGAAAAGCATGTATATAAATACTTTATGATCACCACCACTTCATCTGGAATCATTAAAACCACAGGTTACCTTTGCAAGGTGGAATTTATCCTTAAATGTCTAGTGGTGAAGGGATCTGATTTTTATTGCACTCAAAATTTAAGAGTTAGAAGAGAGAAATGATTTAAAGTATTTATTTCTACTGTAATGCATTTAGTTCTGGATATTTGTCCTGCCCTAACCCCAGTCTTCCTTTGGAGGGCATAAGCAGAAATACCAAAACAGAGGTTCACATATTTGGGAACATTTATGCCACACTTTGTGACAATCGTGTCTCACTGGATAGAAAAGGTATGATCTCTGACTTGTTTTAATATGTTTTTCTCAATTATTGATGAGTTAAGTTTTTAAATTATTTTATAGTTATTTGCATTAATTTTACAAAACAAGGCTTTATTTGTTATAATGCTTGTGTTTGGCTTAATTTGTGGTTTGGGTCCTCACCATTTTTAAAAGAAACTTTTGATTGGTCAAGTCTGTCAACATTTTCTTTAATGTCTTCCTTTTAGGAAGAAGGTCAAAAGGCAAAAAAAATAAATCTTTTTATAGGTCAAAAATAAATCTTCAATCCATGTTTGATTTGTTTTGGAATAGGTATAAAGTGGAATTTATCTTAATTTACTTTCCTATATGGCTACACAATAATCTCAACACAACCGATCCCCACCACCCCCCTCCAGACTTAATATGCAGTCTTCATCATACACTACATTACTACATATAGTTTACCGTGTTTTAGACTTTCTACCAGGTCCTTATATCTTCTAGAGCAACTATTACATTATTTTGATCACTGAGATTTTAATAAGCACAATCTTAAGGTTTGCTAAAAACAGGTCTTTCCTGTGGCACCTGGGTGCCTCAGTCGGTTAAACGGCTGCCGTCAGCTCAAGTCATGATCTCAGGGTCCTGGGATCAAGCCCCCTGTCGGGCTCCCTACTCAGTGGGGTGTCTGCTTCTCCCTCTCCCTCTGCTGCCTCTAGCACATGTGCTCTTTCTAATAAATGAATAAAATCTTAAAAAAAAAACACAGGTCTTTCCTTACTATTGTTTATAGTTTTATGAATTTATAATGTATTTGTGCATATTTATTCTTCCAGGTAAACTGTGGAATCATTTTGCCAAGCAAAAAATAAATAAATAAATATTATTTGGGAATCACATTAAATAGACGAGTGAATTTGAAGAAATGTTGGTTCTTTTTAGCTTAATTTGATTTTCTTCAGTATACTTAGACCTAAGAAAATATTTTAATTTTTTCTTTAGGGATAGCACCTTGTTTCTATTCTCCTTGCACTAAAGGAGATTTTCTTAATCCTCTCCTTCAGATCACTGCTTCAGTTGTCCTCAAAAGTTGATTCTTCCCTATATAGACACAGATATATTTTAGTTTCTGCTAAGGTATTTTTTTTCTCATTCTTGCAGTTATTCCTTTTAAATCAGTATATTATAAAGTAGATGTTTTCTTTAGTATTCTTGATCATGTAAAACAATTGCTGTTAACATTTTCTTCTGCTCAATACAATAAATCTTCATGAATGACACCCATCTAACTTTTAACTACTATGTTTCTTTCTTTTCTTTTTTTTATTTTAAGATTTTATTTATTTATTTGACAGAGAGAGAGAGAGACAGCAAGAGAGGGAACACAAGCAGTGGGAGTGGGAGAGGAAGTAGGCTTCCCACGGATCAGGGAGCCCGATGTGGGGCTCGATCCCAGGACTCTGGGATCCTGACCTGAGCTGAAGGCAGATACTTAATGACTGAGCCACCCAGGTGCCCCTGCTTCTTTCTTTTTTCTTGCGGCAGAATTATTACTATTTTATTTTTGCAACAGGTAGACTTCTTTATACTAAAATGCACTTTGGCCATAAGCCATCAGTCTGCATTGACAGTTATTATAAAAAAGAGAAACCAAAGGAAACAAACACTACTACGATTATAGCAATATTGTTGAGGCGTAGTGCCCTCCTGATACAATTTGCTTTGGAAGAAATTAATCTCAGATCTCAGTAACAACAGTAACAATAAAAAGTGTTTCTGCTAAGTGAATGATTTATTTTTATGTTGCGAAGACTGACAAGACTATATTTCCCCTCTTTTCATGAGGCTACTAAGAAACTCAGGGTCAAATTTGCAAACTACCTCTGTCAACTTTTTTAGGATATTAGTGACATGAATTTCTAAGTCTAATTTGATTTCGGTGTACATTTATTGTTTTAGATTGCTGCTTACTTATATAAGCTGCTTTGAATGTTATTGGTAATAAGTTGTAGAATAACTTAATTCATTAATAGATAATGGCATATACTCACTTTTGAATCAGGTACATACAAAATATTCTTTGCTTTAGCCTATTTCCTAGATTTAGCTATCAAATATGTTTTATTCTTCTTTAGATAATGCTAATTTTTGCTTACATGATTTAGATTTCCATCAGATTTTTGATTAATTGAACTTCCAGTTTATGTCATATCAGCCTTTTGCTTTTGCTTTCCTATAAACCATGACAAAATTAACAGACTCCAAGTTTGTTTCCTTAAAAAAATTATTATAATTTGCTCTGGGTACAGCTACATGTTAGGCATAAAATATCATAGAAATGTGGAAAAATATCTTTGCAGCCCTATTAAAAAAAAAACAAACTAAAAATAGTATTTTAGAATCCTAAAAATAGAACTCTATCATACTCAGGTAGAAACAAATACAATTTGCTGCAATATAACCATTTTTTTCTTCTAGATTCGACCTTATTTGTAAGTATACATATTCTCTATTATATAGCCTAAGCTACCACAAAGATGGGTTCTTCAGAAACCTCTAAAATCAATCTAAGACAATGTAACAGATAAATGGTTCATCTCACAAGTGTAGATGATGGAATCATCACTTAGTGAGGCAGGGTCCTTGCCCATTTCTTATCCTATGTACCTTTAAAATAAAAATACATGAAGACTCTGTCCAACCAAAATGGATGTACACATATTTTATAAACATTATAGAGTTTTAATGCTTAAATATGTGTTCCTCACTGGAATTTGAGTCAGAAAACCATTGGCAAAAAATAGAGGAATGTTCAGAATTTAATTCTACATTTTTTTAAATAAATAAATAAAAAGCAGCTATCTTTTATGAATAATAACATAAAAATGAGTCTGAGTTAGATTTTCAAAGTATGGAAAAAATTAGATTCTTTTTTGCCTATCATTACTATGATGACAATTATGAATTGATCTATAATGAATATTAATTAAATGAATATTAAGTAATGGCATTGATGAAACATTTATTAAGCACTGACAATGGGCTTTGTCCCCACTCTTTAGACAAAAAAGAAAATTGCACAGGCACAAACCCATGGTACATTATATAAAGAATTTCAAGAAAATAGATGACTTCAGTAACTGTGGTTAAAGGTTAAAGAGGTAAATGCAAGAAGGGAGAAGCAGCCGAAATGATGTTAAATAAAAACTGAAGCTCAGTGCAGGAAGTCACATCCTTAGCCAACTGTTCACACCTCTCCACCAGACTTCTGGGAGCCCTACAACTAGTATAGGAAGTTAAGGTTCCAGAGCATTCAAAATCCAAATTTCAGAATCACAAGGAATTCAAACATTTCTCCCCCTCCTTAAATTGGCTAATGTATACTACTGAAATTGTTATTATTAACTATTCTGGTTGCAGTTAAGTGCCAGAGAATACAGAAAGAGCCCATAATAGCTGGACTGTGAGGAACATACACACACACCATGCTTTCAACTCTAAAAGAACTTTTGACATCATTGAGGAGTAACGACTTGATTAAACACATACTTTCAGGAAAGATTTAACATACCCGATGCTACGCAAGACTTAATCACCATATCTACAATGCATAATTTAGTAGAATTCTTATAATTGTAGAAGAGCAAGCAAGATTGGAAGAAGAGAAGGTAATATAGACATATGGTTCTCCAAGGGTGTTATATGTAGAGAAGCGTGGACTGTGTATTTCAGCAACACCATGTTGTCCAAGTTTTCAGTCACAGTAAAGAAGAGAGGTGGTTGGAAAAATGTGAATCAAGTCTAAGGATAGGTCTAGAAATCGTATTATCCAAATAGCTTTATTTTCCTTTCTCTGAGTTAACGAGCTTCATTACTGATTTTGTTGGCATTCTTTGAGGTTTATTTAAGGTAATACAGAATATTACAACAAGAATATATTCTGGGGAGAAGAGACCACAACTGGTCCCAAAGGGGCACAATACTGAACGTACACTTTATTTTTTACCATATCACCTTCTGCCAATGAATACTATTTTGACTGTATATTCTGAAAATACTATGTTTGTTTAAACATAAGATAAAATTATCATCTAAAATTAGTTACTTAAATGTTTAAATTAATAGTTTTTTGTTTTGTTTTAGGAAACATTCCAAACATTATGTTCCTGATTTAGAAATGTTTATAGTACAGAAAGAACTAAACAACTGTGAAATCTGATTCATGTGTAGAACAAAATAATACAGCATGAGCAAAACAAGGATACTTTGCAATATCTATTACAGAGTAACCAGGAAAAGCCATTCTTCATAAAGATGTTCACTAAGGTGTTATATATCATAACAAAACAAATAATTGGAAACATGCTAGGCATAAACATTATTTCAACTAAATTATAATATCTTCATTTAATAAGATATTATATAGCCATGAATAGCAATGTTCCATAGTATATAGAAACACATACGTTTAATGATATTAGTTTAAGTGTAAAAATAAGGTGTTACATGATACATGAAGTTTAATTACAGATATGTCAAAAATATACATCTAAGAATCAAGAGGAAGCTTTTAATATACTTCCATTTATATATTAAGAATTGTTCTTATATATCTTATTCCAATTTTTAAATTTTTTCTCTTAATTTGTATGTTGTTTTTATAAATTTTATTTTATAATAAATGGTTAAAATTTATTTTTTAAATTCCAACATCATATTTAAAATAACAGTAATAGTAGGTGATATCAACTGAACACTCGTTATGTACTGGGCATACTTCTAAGCAGTTTTCATGAATTAATTTGTTTAATTCCATTTTACAAATGGAATACAGATGTACGAAATATGAATAGCTTGCCTCATATTACAAAATTAGTGAAAAGGCCAGGATTCAAATACAAAGAGTATATTACCACACAGTATTGTAACATGGCTGAACCAATTTATTCTCCCACCTGCAATGTATGAACAATCCACTTGCTTCTTATCCTTTCCAAAGTTTAGGATTTGTAATTGTCTTAATAATTCTGAGGAGTGTGTAGTGTTATCTATTGAGATTTAAACATGTATTTTCCTGACGGAGTAAAGATGGTGTGCATACATTTATATGTTTATAGGTGATTTGTCTATGTGTTTTTTATTCAAAGCCTATTTTAGGTCTTTTGCCCTTTTGGATTGGCTTGTTACTTATTATTTATTTACATGAATTATTTTTTATATCCTGAGCACAAATCATTTGTTACCAGTCTTGTAACCCTTTGAAGGAAACAACTTGCCCACAGATCCAGAGTTCATGGGCAACTTAAGTTTCTAGTCTCTATCCTTTCTGGTCATCACTATCCCAAGCTTATCTCTGCTTTCTTTCTCCTAAATTGATCTTCTATATCTCACCTCATTTCTAAAACTTTTCATTGGGCTTTCTGAATCTTTGCTTAAAATGAACAAATTACTGTTTTTCTTTCTAAGTCACTGCCACTTTCCCTAGTACATTTCTGAAAAGAGGCTGCTCATTCTCTCAACCAGTACTTGTTCTATAGTTTTTATGGAAATCTCTCGGCTTTCCATCCACCTCATCATTCTTGCGGACTCAGAGTAGAATATCCCTTCTCATATGAAACTCATGGAACCTCGTAGCTCTCCCCGCTGTTCTTATTCATTATGCTTATACAGCAACCATTTCATCGAGACCCTATAATTATCTTGGGATGTTTTAAGGACAACATACAATAAACTATCCCCAGAGTTACTCGACCTCTTGCTAGCTAGTGAACCTCCTCTCCCCACAAGGTGAGCCTCCCAGACCCGTGGCTGCAAACTGGATTTTACAGTCCTCTGGGACTAATCTACTCTGAAATCAAATCAGACACTCTAATTCCACTTTCTGCTACAATCTTCTCTTCTGATTCCCTCATTTTCTTACTCTGTTGGTGTTTCTGATTGTTCAAATCACAATCCTGTATTTATACTCTCATATGTCCTGTGCTCCCAGCTTTATTTTTCCCCAGCTTTAAATCTATTTTAGATTACACTGCTACCAGTATTTTCTTTCTAAAGCCTGATAATGTAGTCCTCTATTTATACTGGATAAGCCCAACTCCTTGACAAGACAGAACAGACTTTCCACTATCTCAGACCTTATCTTGTCCATCTCTCCAAGCCTGACCTCTAAATATAACCCTTAATTAACTTTTCTTAGTTTCAAGATCTCACTCTGTCCTCTCTGATTGCTGAGACTACTCATATGGCATTCACTGCGCATCTGGCGGTCAAATCCCCACTTATTATATTCTTCAAAAGTAAGGCATCATTTCTTCAAGAAAGTTTTCATTTACTCTTTGAATTACCGTCTGGAAGAATTAAGAGTCTGTTCTCTAGAGCCCCTATAAGTTAATATTTATCTTGCCATAATATGTAATCTGCTTACCTGTCTTTTTTTTTTTTTAAGATTTTATTTATTTATTTGAGAGAGAGAGAATGAGAGATAGCACGAGAGGGAAGAGGGTCAGAGGGAGAAGCAGACTCCCCGCCGAGCAGGGAGCCCGATGTGGGACTCAATCCCGGGACTCCAGGATCATGACCTGAGCCGAAGGCAGTCGCTTAACCAACTGAGCCACCCAGGCGCCCTGCTTACCTGTCTTGACCAATAGAGTGTAATTTGTAGGAAATAAGATAAATGCTCTTATCTGGATTTTTAGCTCCAGTAACTTAAAAAGACAATGGGAAGAAGAAAGGAAGAAACAGAGAAAAGAAGATGGTAAAACAAAAGAATCTTGCACTGCAGATATTGTATATAAAAATAATGCACAGAAATTATCAGTAATGATCTCAAAATAAAAACAGTCATTATAGTATATAAACAGTAGATACTTATCTCTAATATAAACTCTGGTTTAGGGGCACCTGCATGGCTCAGTTGGTTAGGCATCCAACTCTTGGTTTCAGCTCAGATCACGATCTCAGAGTTGTGAGACTGAGCCCTGCTTCAGGCTCTGTGCTCAGTGCAGAGTCTGCTTGGGATTCTTTTTCCCCTCTTTCTCTCCCTCCCCCTCTGCATCTCTCCCTCCTTACATGCTCACCTGAGCATGCTCTCTCTTTCTCTCTCTCTAATAAATAAATAAAATCTTTAAAAAGTAAAGTCTAGTTTAAAGTAATCAACATTATATCATCCCTATATTAAATTTATTAGCTTTACTAGCATATATTGATATAGAAAATGACTAATAATCAATCCCTTATTTAGAAAAAAGGAATCTTGCTCTTAAATAATAATGTACAATAATCATGCTATGCATGGAGAAAACTAAATTAAATCATGGAGCTAAATATAATAAAAATGATATTTATGATGATCTGCTTCATTTCACTGTTCAAACATAAAGTTTAAAATGCCACCTCCCCATGAGACATCTCAAGTTTTCCTTTGTTGAGAGTGAAAAAAATCAGTGTAATAAAAGCCTCCCTCAAACTGAAGAATCATTATAAAAACATGCACACTCCTAGAGACCCAATTTGACTGATCATAAAAAAAAAAATATAAAACCTGGAATGAACATATCGACTACACTACAGTTCTAGAGAAGTTGATCAAATTTGTAGCTTCCTTTACAAAATTACTCTAAGAATCAAAAGACTTTAGCCTCTTTCATTGATTTCTGTGATCTAACAAATTTATGTACTATTAGAAATAATTTTAGAAGTTCTGAGGCCATTATAATGAAGAGAAATTTATGGATGAGATGGTAATAAAGTTATGGATTAGCACAAAGAAGTAAATAACAAAATTCATGCATCATTGTCAAACGTGGTATGCATTTACCTCTGTACATTCTAAGGATAGAAGATAAAACATGAAAGTAATAGATCCAGGCATTGTGTTTTATCCTAAACGCATATATGGAATCTTCTTTTTATTTTTTATTTAATTTAAACACAACGCCTGGATCTATTGTATTCAGCCTTTCGGGGGGGGGCGGGCAGGGGGCTAACATATATGTGTGTGTGTTGTGTGTTGGGTGTGTGTTGAGTGTAAATAATAAATACGTAATAATTATAATTAAAAAAAAAAGCCATGACAGTAATAGGATTGATAGGGTACAAAAGATAACAAACCATGATAAAGAGAATTGGGAAGGATTTCTGTTAGGTAATGAAGGCATCTCTAAAAACATAGCTTTTGTTGTTACAGTAAGGAGTTCTATATGACTTTTAAAATGTCTTTCAATGTAGGTTAATGATGTAATACTGAGTCCGAATAAAATTAAAGCAATTCAGTAAGGGACTAAAACAAATGGACCAAGTCTGTCTTTGGTTGGGGGTAAAGTTTAGAACATAAAAGAACATAAAAGGTGCGTTTCATGCTTATCAGGCCATGTTCTACATGAAATTATTACAGTTTTTTGCACTGTCACTTTGAGATTGGACAACAGAAATTTCCAAGTTCAATCTATAAGGAGAATCAAGAATATATTTTTTAATGGATTCCATTCAAAGGAGAAATATTCATTTTAACAATCAATTGGGAAGGATTAATGGCTTTTTATGGAAATTAAGTTGTTTATCAAGAGTCCCCACTGAATAGATTGGAATCACTTTACATTTGTTTGGAGGTAGGATAAGGGAAGGCCTTCAAGAAATCTGCCTTTGTAAACAGTTCTGAATTTTCTTCGATATGACAGTAAATGGACCATGAGTGTCATCATTTTTGCTGGAAGATTTTTCAAAGAAAGCATTATAAGTATTCAAACACAGTCATAGGAGTATCTTGACAAAAATCTCTAAATTACATAAATTTTAAGCAATATGGTTTTTTGATAATACTCTCGAAATATGCCAGAGATCAACTGCAATCCCAGAAAACAGTGATTATATCTGATGTCTAGACTCACTGGTCACATTTCAATTTTAATTTCAGAGTAGCTGGTTTCAATCCATTTTTATGGCAATAGGCACTATCAAGACCAATTATGTGTGGAAGCCGTTGGTAGTATATGCCAATAAAAGCGTGTCATCAGTGCAAAGAAGGTGCTTACCTTGCTAATCTCCCTAACAGGTGAGCACATATCTACTGAATCATTAACTTGAAGTTAATAACAAGTGTTGGGGAGCAATTGGGAGGCTGAGAAACGTGATGCAGGATTTTTTAAAAGATAAATAACACCTAAAAAGATGTTCTAAAATATCAAAAGACTGCTGCTGTGGACCATGACATTGTAGTGTGTTATTTAGATGCTTCATCCAGGAATTAGGCTCTGTATTAAGTTTATGTCACTCATTCAACAGCTAATCCCTGACTATATAGTCAAGGCAAAGGAAAAAAAAAAAAAACCTCAATAAAAATAGGTATCTTAAGTTCTTCATTTTATATTTCCTAGAATAGAGATAGATTTCTTCTATTCACGTCCATCTTGCAGTGATTCTGAACCTCACCTGCTCTTCTTCAAGAATATCAGCATGAGCAAACGGGACTCATAATTTTTAAGAAGGAAATTGTTATTGAAAACAAAAAGGAAAACAGGATTATATTATTTGTGAAAACTAATGATATTCTTTAAACAAAAGTTAAAAATTTACAATGGGTGACATGGTGTGGAGTTATTCCTGGGATGTCAAATGAGAATTTACAAATTAAAACGTCTCAGAGCCCATCAGTCAGAACAGATTAAGCAATTTAGTGGGCAGAACAACTGCATAATTTCTTTATATTATTAGTATTTAAATAGTTAATGGGTCCAATAGTAGTATGAGTATTTATTCCAGGCTAAAAAAGTAACCTTTAATTTCTACTTAGCAAGGCAGGGGAAATTTTAAAGTAAAGAGATTCAGGCTGATTTATTAACATATACAAAACTCCAAAAGCTTTAGAAAGTGGGTGTACTTAGGAGAACTACAGTAGTTCCAATTATCCTTGATTTCTAGTGTGCAACCGGCATATGAGGGATTAGGTGAGTTGATCTAGTTAGAGCCTTGCTTACCATGCTAGATACACTGGAATTCAAATAGAGAATTACTGGCTATTTATTTATTTTAAATATGTTAAAATATTTAAGCAGGAACATATTAGATTGCCTTTTGGCAAGTGGATCCATTCTGTTTCCGCAGAATGAAGATTGTATGGAATGGAGGCAATTCAGTAAGGATACCATTAGGACAATCCTGGAGAATAATTTGTGATGGTGACATGTGAGGCAGTTACAGTTGGGCTGAAGAAAAGAAAAAGGATTGAGAACTTTAGAATAGGCTGCCCAGTGATTAATCTATTTAAGATGAGTCATCAATGATAATTCTTAGGTTTCTGTGTTGGGAAAGTTAAGATATGAATGTTCTAGTCACCAAGATAAGACAAACAGGAGAGGGAGGGGACCTGTTTGGGGATTTGGAGAAAGGGTGAGAATGATGAATTCCGCGCATGAGTTTTGGAGTGATACTTCTTGGGTTCCAGTTCTGGTCTGTCACCTCATAGCCATGTGACACAGGAAATTTACTTAACCTCTCTGTTTCTCAGTTTATTCATAAATAAAATGGAGATAGTTATAATACTTATCTTGTGGTGTCATTGTGAGGATTAAACAAATTCATACGTATCATTACCAGTGACCACAACCCCTTCATAATCTCAGTTTGCCACCCCACTCACTCTCACAACCTGACACCAATAACCTTGATTTCAACAATCTTGGATTCAACTAGAATCTACAACATATTCTTCCTAACACCCATTAGTGTGCCTCCCTCTTCATGTCCTTACTTCCCTCACCTCCCAGCTTAAATTCCATGGTCAATCCTTACACTCACTCTATTGCATATACCCTCTACTCCCTGGCTACTCTCTCTTTTTATCATATTTAGCAAAACACAGTCTCCTTAAGGCTAGGCTATGCCTAGCCTTCTCCTGGAACTAGACTAAACTGGAGAAATATGACTGTATGTGACCAGGGAAATATACTCATCCAAGCTTACTGGTTTTATTCTAACTTTATGATGACAAACAAGTGGCTGCTCATTACCCCCTGCCAAACAAATGGTATTTCCTTGATCCGTTAAGCTCCCACTTTCCTCAGTGCCTGTTGTGTGTGTGTGTGACTTCTTCCCAATCCTCAAACTTCTCAAACATTTTATACCGTCCTTGCTCTCAGCAATACCCCAGGTTCCTAATTCTCTGAGAAAAGAGAAGTGTCACATATGTTTTTGTTCATTGCTGCCCCCTCAACAGTTACATTGTTCTTTTTAATAATATATATGTAAGTCAGATCATTCCCTTTTCTGGTCAAAATCCCCTAACAGCTTCCAACCTCACTCGGAATAAAAGCTAAAGACCTTACAGTGGCCTAAATTGCCCTACAGGGTATGAAAATTTTATGACATTTTTGACCTTCTCCTTTACTATTCCTCCTCCTTTTCACTTAGGCCCAGCCAATAATCTCCTTGATACCCTTCCGATAGGACAGTTTTCTCCTGCCTCTGGGTCTTTACTTGTCCATCCTTGGTGACTCCTCTGTGAAGTTCCATCCCCAGAGAGTCATGTGGGTGACTCCCTCACATTCTTCACCTGTTCATTCAACCATCCCCTTAGTGAACTCTTTCTCGACTACCGCTTTCGTAACTACAGCCCCACATTTCTTCTCTTTTTGCTTCAATTTTGTCCTTTATATTTAAAGTACAACCAGGTATGAAATAATTTTCTTATTTCATTGTTTATTGCTGGAATGAAAACTCCACAAAAGCAAAGATTTAGTTTAGCTTTTACCATTTTACCCCCCTACCTATAATACTATGTGGCAGCAACTAGACACTCAATAAATACTTGCTGAATTAATGAATGAATATGTTTAGCATACTAGCTGGTATGGTATATGTGCTCTCTATATACGAGCTACCATTAGTACATTGAATAATGATAATATATTAGGCATGTGAGACAGCATGGGACCTTCAAGTTGCAACTTTATAGGTGTGAGATGCAAACCTATGGATGGAGGATGAACTGAATATAAATTAACATAATAATGAAGTCAACTAAATAAACAAGATCCCACTGGGAAGAATGTTAAGAGTGAAAAGCTATGACACATGAGGGTTGAGCAAAGGGATGCACCAGCATGGAGCAGGATGAAGTCACGAAAGCCAGGAAAGATAAAAAGGAAGTATCCAGAGAAACAGAAGAAAGCCCAAGAGAGTGTGGTATAATGGCAGTCAGTGAAAGGTAGGCATTCATGAAGGATGAAGTAGTCAATAATGCCAGATATTATAGAGTAGGTAGTACCAAGGAAATGATAAGAGAGCAAATGTTGAGATGCAAATCATGATTAAAACTGTAGGAAGATTTAATGTTTGAAAATAAATCTTCAGAATCAAGAGTATCTAAAAAAAAAAAACGAGAGCGATTTGTAAGATCGTTAGAAGATAAGAATATTCATGTAACACATGTTCTTTACCTTTGAGTCTCTCAAAGAAAGAAAAGATAGAGAAATAAAAAGAATGCAATTCATGCTTGACTTTATGTGACCAGAGGTTGACATAAGTGTAGTCCCCTGGTTCAATGAACTGAGTAGGGTTTTATATAGGCAGCCAGATGGTAGGGCAGCATGATGAATTTCTTTCTAGGGTTAAAATCTGAGATCAAGGTTGCATCAAAACTAGTAAAATTACTATAATTTTAAAAAGAATGTAAACATGTAAAAACTGTACAAGTCCTTTCTCTTTAAGACAACACTATGAAAGAATAAAATAACACCCAAATTCATCTAAAATGTATTTTTATATGGCATTCATTATTTTTAATTAATCTTATTTACTACAGAATGTCTAATGAATCTCACATGAAAAAAGGAAACTTGGAATTAGTTATTGCTATCCTCAGCAACGTGGAGGTATTTTCTTTTGCTCTATATTTGTAGTTTGAGAAAATGAAGAGTTTTAAATAATTTTTAAATAAAGACGTTTAAAATACAACCAGTATTTTACAGATAATTACAAAATGAATCATAAGTGGGTGCAAATTGAGTAATTTGATTAATTTCTAGGTTGACCTTTAGAAAAGTATTTGTCTAACATTTCTTAGTTGTTGTACTTTTATTATATCAAGCTAAAGTTCCAGCCACTTAATTTCCATGTCATTTTTAAAAATGCGAACTGCATTATGGATATAAAATAGTTTGTTTTGTAAAATAAGTGTTTCACTTAGGAAACAATTTGGATTTCAAAATGTAAAATGAATATTACCTTTGAATATCTACTTCTCTTTCTATCAAGGTTTGCTCTTCTCTGGGCTGCCTCAGTTATGCATTTCCCACTTACATATTTATTTAAATTAAGTATTTTGCAGGTGGTTAAATTTATTGTTCACTAATAAAAAATACAATACACCTAATGGCAGTACATAACTTTCTTTAGCATATGTGTCCTCAGTCTAGGTAGCCTCTGACCTAGATAGAAGAACTCAACATTGCAGATATATAATGTGCATCCCCAGCAAAATTGCCCCCAAGAATAACTTCATTATTCTGGGAAGCTAGATCTATAAAACATGTAAAATGTAGAAGTGTTCTGCCTATACAATTTCTGGTAAGTACAGCATGACTAAGTGGTAAAGCCTGAGTCAGCTTCAGTTAGAACATACCTTACTAAAACGTTTATTGTGCCATGAAGAAAAAAGGAAATATAGTGGGCAAAGGTGTCTACTCGGCAGTAATGAGGTATTTTAGATCTATAGAGCACTGCCTTGATCAATGGAAAATCAGCCCTGGAAGCATTTAGTGGTATAGCGTACCAGTTTGTCATAAAAATGCCAAATTAGAGCAGAATGATGAGAAGGAAAAACTCACCAGTACTACTGGACAGATTGTTGTGGGTGGTAAAATATGGTCCTTCAAAGGTCCGCAGTCACATTCAGGTTTGAGATGAGAAGCACATTTATTATGCAGCTAGGAAAGAGAAAGAAGACACTATCATTTGGAACGACAATAGCAAATATGGAGCAGATATTTCAACCGAGATACAGCAAATGCATTAAAAATACATCAAAAGAATTCCAAGAACAATTAAGAGGATCATAAAGGGAATGATGTTACATTTGCCCTTGTATATCTACCTTAAATCCACCATTCAGCAACTTCTGTGACCCAGACTATATATTTTATGAGAAATGTTTATATTAAAAATGTAGTTTAGGTTTTACACCAATAAAAGCCTGATTTCTTTGACAAACACAAATTATTGTCTCTTCCTTTGCTTATCTGTTAGCATAATCTTGAAACCACTGTGCACTGTGGATGCTTTTTTTTTTTCTTTTATGACCCTCCTGTTTTCTCAAAGTCATTCCAAAGTGCACAGCTCAGTATGGGGCATAATTGATCCCATCATTAGTTTTAACTTTGTAATTCAATATGTAAATGTAACCAGAGATTCAGCTCAGTAGGAGCAGGATATAAATATAAGAAGATGATTATGATTATAAAAATTTATCTTTATATTGTATTTATCAGCTCTACATTAAGTTAGTGTATAATCATATAATGTGTTATTTACTTTTCAACATGTATGAACCTAAACTGGTATTTTTATCCATCTTGGTCACAAGTTTAAATTAAGGTGTTATAACATAGTGCATTAAATAGTGATTTTTAAAATTGAGGTGATAGTTATTATTGGAATCATACAAATTTGCTAAAGGCATCTAGGGATTTCTCACTCCGTATTAATTTAATATACAATTATTAAAATATACGATTTAATATAAAATATTACTACTTTAGAACAATTATACATTTTAATAAAGTAACATGTTTTGTTCAAAACAAAAATGGAGCTGCGTCATTTTTCAGTTTTGAACCAAAGTCACTCCATTTAAGTCATGACTACATTAATTTTCAAAACAAGCCTACCTTAGTAAGCAGTTAATTAGCAATCAAATATAAACCCCTAAAGAATGTTGATTTGCTGTTGGTGATAGAACTCCCCTGAAGGGGTATTTCTGTTGTCCTTCAATCAAAAACATCTGTCATGTTAACTCCTTGCCCTGAGTTAAGGCTACTTGGGCAATGATTACTGCACATTAGGCCACTTTACATGAAATGAATAAACCTCTCCATATTCATCCATAGTTAGCAGCTGCTTCTCAGTGACATGTAAACTCCTTCTAAAACAGTGGTTTAATCTTCTTACCAAGCACTGCTGATCTATGTCAAGAGGCAAGAGGGGTTAAAGAAGTTCAAGCCACATGTACAAAAGAACTAAATAAATAGATGTTCTGATTTGGCGAGTGAAAATTTGGTGGTGAAATATATTATTAATTTATTGGACTTAATCTATTTCCTTAGAATAAATCATGGCTCTGGAATTTGGACATAATGGACAATGGATTCCTCAAAAGGTACAGTGAAGACCTCACTCTTGGTACCTGTGAATGCGAACTTATTTGGAAATAAGATATCTGTAGATGTATTCAGGTTCAGATGAAGTTTTACTGGATGAAGAGGAGCTCTGATCCAATGACTGGTGTCCTCATAAGAAGAGAAAAATCTGGACCTAGAGGGACAGAAATGGAGGGAAGAGGCCATGGGGCAACAGAAGCAGAGATTTGGAGATGCAGCCTCAAGCCAAGGAACAGCAAGAATGGCGGGCAAGGAGCAGAGCCTAGGAAGGCTCAAGGAAGCATTCTCCCAGACAATCTTCAAATGGACTATGACCCTGCTAACATCGTGATTTCAAATTTCTGGCCTCCAGACCTAAAAAAGAATAAACCTCTGTTGTTTTAAGCTAGTCATTTTGTGGCATTTTGTTATGGTAGTCCTAGGAAACTTACATATCAATCACTATGAAAAATGAACCAAAACCAAAGACAAACGATGAATCTTAAGGCTCTTCTATACCAGGGTTCACAGCAAAAAGGCTTTTGCTTTTTGATCCTTTAGGACCTCTTTAAAACTGAGAATGCAGATTCCAAGAAGCCTCTAATTTGTAGAGGCACGATCCACAATAAAAATCCTTGCATGTACAGAATGAGAAAGTCCTGAATTTTTTCCTCTTGACCGAAGTTCATGAAGCCTCACATGTGACTCTGAAGGACACCGGGGCAGGGCCCTCTGAGTGCCGCACTGACCACAGATATGCCCTCTGAGGGCCTCAGCCTCCTCCACACCTCCATTCCATGTGTTTCCAACAATTTGCAACTGATATGGTAAAGGATAACTACCCTTTCTGTGTAGTTATTTGAGGATTACCAGATGTAAGAAGAGATGGCAAACATAAAATGAACTTAATGACAGCTTCTTTCTTTCTTTCTTCTTTTTTTTAAGACCTGTTTTCCAGCCAAAAAGAAAGAACTAATGACTCCAAGAGAATCACACTTGATGAGCTAAATAGAGTATGTGTGTAGGGGGTAACTCTGCATATTTGGGTTTGAGGATTTCAGAACATAAACGCCAAATGAAACTATCATGGGCCTTTTTAGTTTGCCTGTCTCATTGCCTTATCCCTGAGCTTTGTGCAGGCAGCTGTGAGGCAGAATCCTGCAGGAACATGGGCAAGTAGCAGAGTCTAGAAGAAAGTCGGTAGCCATATGATCATCAGTAAAACAGGGACAGGCGGTACAAGAAAAATCTCCTACGCCAGAAGTCTGTATTAACTAATAATGTGCAGTGATACCTTATACTTTTTTTTTAAGCCTGGAATCTGACAGCTGCTAAATATATTTGGATGGCCATCAACACCATGACATTGCATGAAGCCCAAAGTGTCAAGATGGAGGACACCATATGGGAACTACTGATGATTCTCATCATTTTAAAACCTAGAAGACAAATTTGTATAGCCGGTCTAGTTTATTCACCATATTGCTCAGAGACACACTGGAAGACAAAGTGCAAAATGTGAAAGCCAAAAAAACTAACTTAGAGTTCCCACTACTATTTATCAAGATTAAAAGTGAACATTATTTGGGGAGCCTAGGTAGTTCAGTTAGTTGAGGGACCCACTCTTGGTTTTTGCTCAGGTCATAATCTCAGGGTCATGGGATGGAGCAGAGCCCCAGTTGGAGCCCCCCACTTGGAGCCCCCTGCTTGGAGCCTGCTTTGGGCTCCCTGCTCAGAGTAGAGACTGCTGGAGATTCTCTCTCCTCCCTCCCCATCCGCTCCTCCCCTGCTCACGTGCTCTCTCTCCTTCTCTCTCAAGTAAATAAATTAAAATCTTTTTTAAAAAGTGAGGATCATTTTTTGCTGTGAACCCTAAACTACTCTAAAATAAAAATAAAAGTCTATTAAAAATGGCAAATATCAAAAAATACAAGCCATCTGATAGAATTTAAAAAGCTCCTTCCTTCCCCCCCACATAAAATCTTAGGTTACTGGTAATGTTTTATTTCTTGATCAGATTCTTCTTATATGAGGTGTTCATTTATGCAAAATTCATTCAGCTCTACCCTTAGGATATTTATACTCTTCTGCAAGCATACTATTTTTCAATATAATTTTAAAAAGGAAAAAAGTGAACATAATCAGCAATAAAAACAATTTGCTTAAACTTGTCACCATGACATTTTACAGACAAGCATATAAGAAAAAGACACAGCTGAGTCCTTTTCAGTGTCAATAAGATGCTGAAGACTGAAAATTGTCTTAAAGATAACCCAGATCCCAAATCAGCAGAAGTGTAAAGACAAAAATCCTCATCAAGAATAGAAATAAACTAGAGCATCGATGAATCCTGCCTCTTCTATAAAATGGCCAAAGGAGCCCCAGAGATAAGAAATTGTTACCTTCTTTTAAGTGTTTTTATTTTGATTCATGGGTGTCTTTGCATTTTTTAAGAGTAAGGCATAGAAATCCTTAGGTCATTTTATTTTTATATGTACAGAAATTCTCTTTTGTATTAAGCAAATCAGTCCTATATCTAGGAAATTCATAAAATATGAACCAGCTTTTCCTGGAAGTGAATTAAACACTTGGAAATAATTTCAGAGCTTATGACAATTTCCAATGGCACCTAATTTACAGCCAGGTCTATGTTTATTGGGAAAAGCGATCTCAAGTTAGGCAGAAAAAGAAAACATGTGAGAGTATGTATGTGTGTGAATGTGTGTGTGTGCACATGTGTGTATTTACAGGGTGGAGTTGTGAAAAGAGTTGGAGTACTATATTGAGAAGAAAGCACTGGAATCTAACAAGTCAAAGGAGGAAAAAATAGAAAATAAATTTCCATATGTATTTGTAGGAAAATAAGACACAGAAGTCATTCTTCTAAAGAAAACTAAGTGACCTGATTTAAAGGAACATTGTTGGCTTATACATTCTTTTGTTTCTAACATTTTGCAAAATCAGGGTGCTGCTTTAATGCAGACATTTGCTAAAGCATAAAGGTTCCTATTAGAAAGGCAATGGAAACCTTTAAACGCTCCTATTCATAACTTAATATTTTAATAAAGGAGTAGCCCTACATGATACCAAAAGTAAAAAATTCATAGCCATAGTAGGCTTTCTTTCGTCAGGTTTAAATGAAATATATCACCCTCCTATCTTGCTGAGTCCTACCTCACCAGGGACATTTTACTATAACGAGGAGCAAATTACAACTTGTTTTAAATAGAATGTCAAGGAAATACACTCTCAGCAGAAATGAACTCATATTCACAGTGGGATCTTAGGAACAGAGAATGTAAGCAAGAGAAGGAAAAGAGAACTAATGAAGATATTTAGCCTGGCAGATTGAATTATAAAACACAAGAAAATGGTTGCATAAATGCTAGAAGGTAGTTCACAGTCTTCTTAGAAGTTTTCTGTTTTTATTTTTTTAAGTGGTTAGATTTGCAACAGGATATAAAACTCAGTTTCCTAAGAGCTTAACTTCATATCTACAAGATGGCAAATTAGTATCATTTCAAGAAGCCACAAGTGCTGACTAAAAAAACGGTGTTAAAATGAGTTCTTATCTTTAATATTTGTCTAAACCTACTTGTATGCCTGGTACAGATTTAGGTATTACAGGATGATCTTCTAAAAAAAAAACAGAATTTAAGACGTGCATTTAAAATTCAATATTTAACATTAAGAAGACAAATATATCAGTCATTAAAGTGAACTTATCATCGGGGCGCCTGAGTGGCTCAGTTGGTTAAGCGGCTGATCCGGCTCCCTGCTCAGCAGGGAGTCTGCTTCTCCCTCTGACCCTCCCCCCTCTCATGCTCTCTATCTCATTCTCTCTCTCAAATAAATAAATAAAATCTTTAAAAAAAAATAAAGTGAACTTATCAAGGACCTCCTCTAAGCTCCATACTCTGTCAAGCATTTTAGGTGATGAGGAAAAAATGTGTATTTTTGACCAGGAGCTCGATCACATTGTAATCTAAAAGCGTTCACAACCTTAATATGCAGACATGAAACCTCTGGAGAGCATTTAGTCTTTCTTTCTGGTATGGAATAAAAGTACAGAAAGTATTCAAAAAAAGAGAACTCTTAGTGTCAAGGAAAATTTCAAGGCAGATACAGAACTTAATTTGGTTTTTCAGGTGTAGTTAGAATTGAAGGGGGGTACACTCAAGGGGATAGAGTCAGAAAAGTAACAGGTAAGGGGGAAGCGTGGCTGTCCAAGGGACGGCCAATAGCTCTTCACAGCTACAGCAGGGGCTGTGTGTAGAAAGGAATAACATATACGTCATGTGCTTAGGTTTGGGTCTGATATTTGAGGAACTGAAAACCAGGTCGGGTAGGAGGAAGTGAGGGCTGCATTTATTATCACAGAACTATTATAGGGTGCTGAAGGTGGCATATGATAACAAACTAGTATTTTCAGAAGATGATTCTGGAGGTGGTTTGCAGCCTGCATTATAGGAAAAGTACCTTCTGTTAGGGAGATAAGCCAAGAGACTCTGACTCTAATCTAGTTAAGAGGTGCTAAGAGTTTGCACTTGGGCTGTGAATGATGGCTACAAAAATTAAAATCCGAGAGAGATATTTTAAGGAGAAAATGTCAAGGCTCAGTGATAGGTTGAATATATGAGAGAAAGGTGAAAGACAAGAATAAAAGAAATTGACTTCTAACTTTATTTCCAATGACTGCAAGCATGATGATACCATGTCTGATAGAAGAGAGAAAGCTGGAATACTTGCTTTTTGTGAATATAAATAAATCCGCTTAGTCTAAGATTTAGTGAGATTCAGGACCACATGGTTCTGGATGATTTTAGAATATGCAGATGCTATTCTATTCTGACTTAGACTGGGCAACTAGATCCTTCCAGAGGTGAAAGAGAAAGGGCATGAGTAATATTCATGGAGCGCCTTCTGTGAGCCAGGGGTTGGATTTTGTGCCCCTGTGGTATTTTACCCAGTTTTCACTACAATAATAATTGTCAATTACTGAATACTTATTATGTGTGAGGTCTTGCCCTAAACACACCTACACAGATTTTTTTTTAACTCATTTAATTCTTATAACAATCCTGTAATATAGGTATTGTTAACTCCATTTTACAACTTAGGAAACTGCCTGGTCCAAGATTAAACAACTACTATCTTAATTGTTGGACAGCAAACATGTTAAGAATCTGGTCAGCCTGACTTATAAGACTCAACCCATTTCCAAAAATAATACATAAAAGAAAGCAATAGCCTTGGGGAAACTTGTGAAATGAAGCCAAGTTTCATTCTTTTTGTTTCTCTTTGCAATCTATTTCGTATAGACTCCATTCAGATAGGTCTTCCTAAAGCTTAGCATTGCTGGTGCCAGAGCCCATCTCTTTCTCAACTTCTGCTAGATATTTGCTATATTAATAGTACTTTCTGGGAAGCATGAGGACATGAGAAAGGAGATTCAGTCTGTTTAAAGGCAATCAGTAGTAGTAGTAGGAAAACACTGGGGTCAAGAACAGATCAACCTTACGCTAAAATCTTCCATAATGGTTCAAGAAAAAAGTATAGGTTATACTAAATATATAAATATTCTGGGGTAAATATATTTTGTTTAACCTAGGTACAAAATCATTAAATTAATGAATGTGTCCTTAAAATGGCTTACAGTTAAAAATCCAAAAGTGCATAGAGAATGAACTTACTTTGAAGAAGGCTACATATTCTTCTGGAAATATGAGAACTTCAAAAAAAAATTATGCAAGTCTTGTTTCGAGAACCAAATACCCATAGGACCTCTAGAGATCATGGTTTGTGAAAACTAAGGCCAAGGCTCACCAGAAGGCTCTGGACTTCTCAGAGCTTAGTAAATTGGCAGCCATATATATATATATATATATATATATATATATATATATTTTTTTTTTTTACTCTTCCTTAAACCTCTCAGTGCTCCCTTGTTTCCTCAGCAGAACCAAAGGATTTAAAGACATTTGCAGTTTATGCTGTGCTCTGCTATAGTGACAAATAGAATCATCTTCATTTACACATTGATCTTTATTTAAGAATAAGATATTAGGGGCATGTTGTCTGAATTAATTTGGGCATGAAATCCTGAGATTTTTAAAAGTATAGTTTATTCAGAGGCAACACCCTTTTTCCTACAAAAGAGAGGCCCAATTTCTTTCTTTTTCCAAAATTTTATTTATTTATTTGAGAGAAAGTGTGGGGCGGAGAAGCAGAAGGAGAGAGACAAGCACACTTCGTGCTGAGTGAGGAACCCAATGCAGGGCTTGATTCTATGATGCTGAGATCATGACCTGAGCCAAAACCAAGAGTTGGATGCTTAACTGACTGAGCCACCCAGGTGCCCCAGGGAGGCCCAATTTGTTACAAGGCTGGGGCCAAGATTAAGATCAAATATAAATGTACAACTGATAAGTAGCAATGTCAGAAAGAGGTAGCAATGTAGATTTATGGAATTACAGACAAGAGGAACATTAAAACGTAAGAAATAAGACTAGGAAAACAAAATGGAATATAAACAAGAAAAGAATCTAAAGATTCCTTGAATATCAGTAGCAGACTACTAGCAATGGTAACTTCAAGGAGAGTCATTTCCATAGACTTGAAAGGGCAGAAGACATATTTCATGGAGATTAAAAAAGGAAAGAAAGAGATCCGTCAAATGAAAATTCTAGAAGCTCACAAGCCTTTGTATTAGGAGAGGCAGTAATGCATATTTTTAGAGTATTCAAAATGATTACACATTTAAAATACATTAATTTTTAGGGTGCCTGGGTGGCTCAGTCATTAAGTGTCTGCCTTCGGCTCAGGTCAGGATCCCAGGGTCCTGGGATCGAGCCCGGCATTGGGCTCCCTGCTATGCGGGAAGCCTGCTTCTCCCTCTCCCACTCCCCCGGCTTGTGTTCCCTCTCTCGCTGTCTCTCTCTCTGTCAAATAAATAAATAAAATCTTAAAAACACATAAATTTTTTAAGAAATAAAAAAAGAAAAATAATAAACCTAAGACATTACACTTGAAATTTACGAAGAATGGGAAAATAACTTGAAATACAAACGAGAAATAAATTCTGATATTCTCCAAATTCAGCTTATGTTAAAGACAGAACTAAGGAAATATGCACTATATGGGGAAAGTAAGGGAAACAGGCTTCTACAAGATTGAAACAAAAACTACATATTTTTATAGATACTTAGCAAAAAAATCTAATATTACATAATGTATACAAATTTTCTAAAAAATTAAACAGTTGTGGTCTTCTTAAAACTGAGGACTCAACAAGTTTAAGTAATCCATATGTGTAGTTTAAATCATTGTCAGACATTTTATTATAATAACCAAACACTTCAAAAAACAAAACTCTTTCATAACTGAGGAAATTTCAACTGTAAATGTAATTTAACCAAGTAATAGCTGAAAATGATTGCAGAAAATGTGTTCATTTAAAAAAAAGTATGTAATCGTATTTTTGAAATGCAAGTCACAGTTTCTCTCATTATCCTGTGTGTATGCATATGTGTGTTTAAGAAAAACTGTAAATGGTTTGTGGGGTATTGGGTTAAGGGGCACTACAGAAAAATGTACTTAACTGAAACACTGCTCCCTACTGTTTTAATCCCACAAAAGCAAGAACAATTTCTCCTACAACAGGAGGGCTCATACACTAGCTGGAAAAACAAAACAAAATTAACGTGTGTGTGTGGGAGGGGAAACAATCCCCTAAATATTTTTGTACTCTATTATAAAAATGACATTCTAATTAATTTCCAGAAATTAAACACAAAACTCTAGCATTACCATCTAACAACTGCATTTATTCCGGAAGTTATTTGAAACAGGCATTGATAATTATGCAAATCAGGCAGAGTCCTAAAATTTCCCAGAAAAAGACCAATTTACCTCTTCTTTCTCAATTGTCAATATCATTATAATGACTAGAGTTTACATCTATAAACACTATATGTAAATACCATATGTAAAATCTTATACCTCAAATTATGATATAAGTGAAGGAGCAAGGCAACAACATGTTGTGAGGAAGGGCAAAATAAGTTCTTAAAAGGATCAAGAACTGAAATATGGACCTACTTGCATGTCTACCTAGCCATGTGGTCAACGACAATTTGCTGTCTTTTTCTTGGTCTTAGTGTCTTCACTGTATAATGAGATCTTTGGACCACATTATTCATCTGTCTACCCTTTGTAAGCCCATAGATTCTGTGATTAAAATAAATTTACAACATGTGAAATAGAAATTTCTTCCAGAATAGCATTAGGGATGGAGGGAGAGCTGAATTCTACTCAGACTGTGTCCTACATGCATCGCCCACCCCTAGCCATGGCTTCTCATTACCTTCCTGGTACCTCCTAGAGCTCTGTGGAACATAGGTGGAATCTGCATAATGGTATAATCTCTAAGGTTGTCACTAGCTCTAAAACTCTGGATTCTGTGAGGACAAATCTGACTTCGACCCTTATCCCTTTGGGAGATATATGGTTTTATGCTTAGTCTAAAATTCAGCACGATCATCCCAGATAAAACTCTTGGAAAGTATGGGATACACAGTCTCCATTGTGAGTGAATGCTAGAGATTTGTTTTCCGATGTTACTCACTGTGATCTGACACCAAACACAATGCAGTCCTGTCAGGCCCTGGTAACATTTAACCGTTTTGTGGCACTTATCACACTTGGTTGGGCAGTTACCTTCAACCCAGTAATGATGCATGACCTAGAGTAGAACAAGAGCACTTTGATAAGAAGAGGCATCCATAACCACCACCCTAAGAAAGTAAGCAGAGCCGCACACTTACATCAGTGTTCTTCTTGGACTTCACATAGGTCTTGATGCAAGAAGGAGGTGCTCTAGCCACACAGCGCTCATGGACTGTATACTTGCAAACTGAAAAGAAACATGTACACCCATTCAGAGCTAATCCTGGTCCTGATTGCAATTTTATAGGGAAAGAATGACATTAACAGAACCTCATTTCATATCCACTGCTCCCTAATCAATCCAATCAGCTACATCAAGAAAAAGTCTAAGTTGACTGTTTTTACCATGGAATACAAAAGGCCAATTAGTACAGGAAATATTATGCATGTGAAAAACCAAGACTCCTCTATCACGGCATAGCAGGAAATGCTTAATTAAATCAGGCCTCACTCAAATTTTTCACAATAATTCCCAGATGACAGAAATATTAAAGACAAATTGATGACTGCCAAATGGCTTGGTGTCATTTGCTAGAAGGAAGAGATCTATATTTTACAAAGTATAGGCATGAGAGCAGCTGGAGGGCATGGAAATAAAAGCCCATGAGTTTATGCTACTTTCTCTATTGATTTATCTAAACCTTAAATGGCTGATTAGTCCATTTCCAGAGAGTAGATTTCATCACACATGCCAGGCCTTCAGTATAAGTTTATCCCTCATTTGCCATCATGGTACTGTTTGTCCAAAAGGAACAACATTTTCTGAAAATGTATAAATAAATAGAACAAAAACTAAAGAAAAATTGACCATGCATCCCTCTCAATAAAACAAAAACAAACCACTACATAGAATTAGAATGAAAAATACTAAATCTACATAATAGTCATATAGTAAAACTGTTCCAAAATATCCACATTGTGATTTCCTTTGGTCACAATGAGAAAGAAGCCAGACTTTTTCTTCTTTCCCATATTGGTGATAATGTTGAGTAATGCATTTGCCACACTGGTCAGTTACAATTTGTGAACAAAATTCTCACTCTCCATATGACATCACTCACATTATTTGAGTTACCATTTTGTTTCATATGCTCCCATCCATAGAATCTACCATGAAAAACCCTTTACTTTAAAAATAACAAGACTTGAAAAACAAATTACTTCCTTTGTACATAAAGAATGTCCTAGCATAACTAGCTTTTCAAATGTGGCCACCAGAAACTGCCCTCTGAAGTGACATATTACAATTTCATATAAACTTATTAACATCACTTAAATGTGGTTAATTGATATCACTAAAACATGGTTTTTAATGTCAAAGAATACATCTGAAAGGAAATCAATTCTCAGATATACTACCAAAGACCCTGCTGCCTAAAAATAGTATTGGAAAACCATATACTGTATGGAAGCCAAATAAGAAATTAGATTTAATGTGAATGCACAAAAATGGGCTGTGTTTAATAAACTTGATATTTTCAGTAACTCCATAGAGAGCAGAAAAGGAAATGGATGGACAAATTGCTGGACCAAGAGAATGTCATACTTTAATGAGGAGGACACAGTATCCCTTGTTTTAACAGGGGCATTAGAGAATGTAACATTTCTTGGGTATAAATATTGTTTATTTAAAAATACTTAGGTGATTTTTATAAATTAATTGTTATATATTCCACCAGAAAATTCTAGTGGGCAGTACTCACTCAACAGAATACAATGAAAATTGCAAAGATAAGTGTACTGAAATGGAAATAATGGCCACAACTCATGAGATGGCAATCCTTCAGGTTCCAATATCCATTAACTATAGAGGAAGGTTTTCCTCACGATAGCATTAAAAATCATGTGCGTGAGGTGTAAGATTGGTTTGTATTCTTAATTTGAATGCAAATTAATAATCAATTAATCTAATTGTTTCTTAAAAGACCTAAAAGAATTGGCTCATTATAGGAAGACAATGCGAATAAAGTGGCTAACTTGAAAATTAAAGGACAAATACGAGTAAAATACAAATATGAGAAACCGGTGGGTTTTTTCATAATTATCCCAGAAAAAAATGGGAATCATACGTAAGTCAAACTACAATGGAAAGAAAATGGCTGATGAATTGGCAAATGCCCTTAACTCTTTTCCAAAGGGAGAGTTTCCTAAAACTGAAGAAAGTTAAATCTAGAGTGACCTAAACATTTAGGAACATACTGCAGGGAAACATAAATCCTAGGTACAGGGAGGTCAGAATGATTTCTTAGGTCTCCATCTACAAATAGGACTATTCCATGAAATCAACCTTTCCTCACTGGAGGCGATGACATCCAGGCAAAGCAAGTATACTCACAGGAACAGCAGAGGCCCTGCTTCCCCACACCAATCAGCATGTTCAGACAAAGATTGCAGTAGGCAGGTTTGTTAAAGTGCTTGAGTCGCCACACATGCTGTCCATCATCCTTCACGTTCTGCACAGGACGTAAGAGAAACAGATTTCACTTAATGAAATAAACAGAGGAATATGCAAGTGCCAATAAAACTCAGAGCTGGACGGAGGCATTTGAAGACAATCTGTTATTTCATCCCTGACTTTCTCCAAGATCGCCAAAGAGTCTAGAAAAACACATGTGCTCTAGTGGAATGAGATCCTGCTAACAAATCTCGGATACTATAGCAACGCACACATTCTTGTCTAATGTCAACAGTCCGACAGCATGTCCCAAACCATCATAATGACCTGCCAAACTGAGCACTCCCTAAGAACGAGGACATGTCTGTCTCGCCTTTGAATATTTTATCCTTAGCACAATTCCAGAAACAAATAAATGAATAAAGAAAGAGAAAACACTCTTCAGTGGAAGAACCTGACAAATAAAAACTTGGAAAGAATGTTAACCCTTGCTTAGTAGTAGGAATGTGCAAATTTCTTGAGGGTGGGGTCTTAAAGGAGGCAGTGGGATGGGACAGAATGGGATGGGAAAACACAATACTGAAAGGTAAGTTATTGGTAATATTTTAAGACATCAGTTGGGGATTACTTACAGCTTATAATTTACATTAGCATATTTTTATATGTCACAAACAGCAAATTTTAAAAGGTAAAATTTTTTAAGGACCTAATTATATTATCATGTTGGTTGTTCCTCTTTTGTAAAATATGAATATTTTAATCTCATAGAAAGGTGCTAAAATATTAAAACTATATTACTGTATTTATATCAATTACTGTAGTTATTTGCTGCAATAAAACCTTAGGTTTAAATTAATTCACATTTAGCATAACAACTATAATTATGATTTATTTTTCTAAGTAAAACTATATAGTATCATAATAGCTACTTCTCTAATAGGTATGTAATTACATCTGTATTGTTCAGATTGAAGTAAAATGAAATAATATGATGCTCATGAGTCTCTTGAATTCCTTACAAGAAGGTCAAGATACTAAATGAAGTTATTATGTATCATTACTTTTGTCACTATCATTTTCTGCATTCACATGTAGTCCTTGTACACCACTCACCAACTTGTATCAAATTCGGATTCATTTTAGACATCACTTATTCTACAGAAACCATTATGGGACATGATTTTTCACATTAGCCTAATTGTCATATTTTTCAGAATACATTCACCTAATAAAACTTTTTGATCACCTGCTGCGTGCTGGGACACTAACACAATTTCTGTAGTAGTGGGACAGCATACACATGTCCAGATCCTTTAATTTCTCTTGATACTAACATATTAATAATGCATCCCGACCACTTTTTTCCTATTTCTAGTCAAGAGATAAACCACCAAATTTGAAATACTTGATTACATCCATAGTAACTAATTCTCACATTAGAACCAGAAATGTCAAATTTGCATCATAATATGAAACATTAATGAAAAAGCTTCCTGGGAGATAACTCTCTGTGGGTGTCTTGAATTTCTGCACAATTTGTAACCAGCAGAACCGTCCTTTATTTCCAGGCTATCTTTTCAATGATATTTGAAAAACAAACAGCCTTGGGCAATAGAGATGTATCTCCCTCCGGAGGAGAGGGCAGGTTTACTTATTGTCCAGTATAATAAAAATAATCTCTCCCTTCTAGGAAAAGGTCAAGTAGGTTTGTTTACTGCACATTATAAAAGATTTAGTTTCCCCAAGCCAAGGGTTCCAAGCTCTGATGCTGTGCACAGTGATTCCTTGGGCCACACCCCATGACCCCTGGGGGACTCTACAGGCCCGGAGAACTAGCTCAGACATGCAGCTCCTATTGTTTGCTTTGCTGTAAATAAAGAAGTCCTTTGTTTCTGACCCAGGTGTCTCATGTCCTCTGCCAGTATTCATGAAATGTTAGCAAGCTAACTTGTTAACTTACAAGTAGGGTAACTCTCAGACCCTTCACAGTTCTTGACAATGCTCAGATTCCTTTTTTTTTTTTTTTTTTTTTTTGACAAAGGACTAACAAGCTCTCAACAAAAGCAATTATGTAGAGTGTGTCACGGAGAGGACATCAGAAGACACTTGTGTTTCAATTTTCTTCCACAAATTAAGAAATACGTTTTATAGTAATTTCTGAATCCAGTGCTGGTTTGTTTGAATCACAAGATTTCTAATATCATTATTATATGAATGGAACATTTTATATATTTGTTTAGCATTGCTGTATTTTTCAAACTGTCAATATTTTAAAATTGCTATTCCTTCAAATAAGAATAAAACATCCTGAGTGAAAAGTTTAAGTAATGGGGTTGTTAATTTAATATACAGAGAGAGAGATGGATAGATAGATAGGTATAATATAGAGATATAGATAAATAAAGTTAGCTTAAACTAAGATTCTTAAGTGAAAAGAGGAAAGGGAAAAAACCTAATTTTCATATGTATTACTGTTCTCATAATCCTTGTCATTTTATTTTTAAATGAGTGTCCATTACATGTGAATAAGCCTCATCCTGTTGAAGAGCACATATGGACTAAGTTAGCTGGCATTTTCCTTATCAAAAAATAAACAAGTCTGAACGTGGGTGTTCTGTCAATCAGAACACTTAGCCATGTTACAGGCTGCAACTGATGTACAAATCCATTACCCAGACATAAAATACTTTACCAAAAAACAAATTAAATAGCTTTATAACTCTTAACTGGATACATTGCCAAAATATGCGAAGGATGAAATATGTATGTGACTTCAAGAGAAGAAATTGAAACCAGGAGCCAACTATTTCTCAGCAGTGCAAATTATACTCCAGTGCTCTGTATTTTCATGTCTTGTCTTGTTTGTCTTATTTAGATGGTAAACTTAGTGGGGGACGGGGAGAATCTGTCCCTTACTATATTCTATCAGCCACTAAAGCATAGTCCTATTAGTACTTCTATTACAAATAAATATTTATTGTCATAGAAAGGAATTCATTTTTCTAAACAAGAAATGATGAAGAAATCCAGAAGGTTCTGTTCCTGGCCTACTATGAAAATGTACATAAGGCATTTCACATTTCTTCTTATTTTCCTCTCTAATAAAATGGAAGCACCTACTTTCCTCTACCAGGCCGTGGTGTGAGCTTTCATTATACAATATCTGTGAAGTCAATTTAGCTCCTCAGAACACTGGTGTTATATAAACAGCAAGTATTATTACCATCATTGGGTTGAGCTGTGTAACATCTCAATGTTTCAGCCAAAAGACTTGAGAAGGATGTTTGTAGGTTTACTATACTTTGTTTCATAAAAATTTTGTTCTCACTTTTTCATTACCAGACATCACTCTTAAGGGAAATTTATTCCTGATATTTATAAAACACTATGTTTTAAAATTGAAACAGTTCAGTTCTGTGTGAACCGATTACGACCGAGAAATACTTAATGAAATGTAAGCAAGTTCACATGGAGAAGGAGCTCCACGTTCTTCCTCCCCTTTTTTTACCCTATAGTCAAAAGGAGGTTTCAAAGGCAAGTATGCCCTTTGGAACTTTTTGAAACCTATTTCATTATTCTAGTGATTCCTTTTTTTTTTTTTTTAAAGATTTTACTTATTTATTTGACAGAGAGCGACACAGCGAGAGAGGGAACACAAGCAGGGGGAGTGGGAGAGGGAGAAGCAGGCTTCCCACCGAGCAGGGAGCCCGACGCGGGGCTCGATCCCAGGACCCCGGGATCATTGACCCGAGCCGAAGGCAGACGCCCAACGACTGAGCCACCCAGGCGCCCCTATTCTAGTGATTTCTAAAATTTTAGTTTTTCCTTAAATGCATCTAAGATCACACATCATGTTCAAGTGAACTAGGACTATTACAAATAATATCATTTTTTTCAAAAGACCTCAAGGAGAAATTGTACTAATGTCATAGCCAAAATGCTCCTAACTTCCATACATGGCCACATCCCTGTTTTAACTGACCTCACTTAAAACACATTTAAGAGCTAATGTTGCAAATTAATTCCAACTCATTAAATAATAAGGACCATTAAATTACCTTACTTTTCTACTCAAGGTCTCCAAAAAACTATAACAATACAAAAGAAACTGCTCTTTTAGACAAAAAGATGAGCTGTATCAGGTCTGGACAAGGAAAATGCAGAGAGACATTTTAAAATTCTGAGTGGAGTTGATATCAACTGCTTATCTCCAGACCCCACTTTCTTAGGTCAGGCTCAGGCCCTGCCATTCTTGGGTTCAAATGAAAATGCAGCAGCCCATCACATCGCATAGTCATTTCCCTTGAATGACCCAATCTGGAATCTCAAGAATTGTTGCATTTATCCAGCTTCATAATTCCTTTCTAGATTGAGCAATGTATAAACAGCAAAACAACATCTCAACCAAATTAAATTTTAAAAAATAGAGTGAGAAGCATTAGTTTTCCAAATATAGCTTAGTCTATTAAGAATGCATCGTCTTCAGCTCTCCATTATATTCAGAAATTTCATCAGGAAATAGATTCCATCAGAAATCAGGAGGCACACCAAACATTTACTTTCACTTTGCTGAGTCAGGTGAAAAAAAAAAAATACGTCCTAAAACATTTTGATCAACAGCAAATTTTAAATTACATATAGTGTTTAAAGTCCAGGATTCTGAGAATACATATAGAGAAGTCAAAACACATATCCATTCAAAAGTCATACATGCCAGACTACAATCCAAGACTAAGAAGGTAAGGGAGTCTTATATTAAGCCAGGCTCCTACGTAAATGTGTACTTCTGTTTTTATGATAATATGAATTCAGGAATTTTCCTTGAAAAATCTAATAATGATCCAAGATTACACACTCTAGGAATTGGAGCAGTACAAATTACCTTGTTCACCTAAGAAAAGGAATGTCCAAACTGACATAATATTAGAAAAAGAAAAGGACATTCTTGCCTAGCTTCTTTTTAATGTGTCCAGAGAGGGTGACTGGCTAGCACAAAATGACCTCGTTAGTTAAGAATAGAGCCAAGGTAAAGATCAATTTGTTGAACTTCACTACTAGCATACTATCTCTTCATTAGCCCACACATCTTGCTGGGGTTGTCTTAAGTGAGTTAAATAAAGGGTATTAGATTCCTTTCTCCTCAATGACTAAAAATAAACTAAAACTTTTTCTGTGTAATATGACAGACTAGTGACAGAATAAATCAGGGGCCAGAAAACTATGGCCCTTGGGTCAAATCTGACTGGCAACCTATTTTTGTAAATAAAGTTTTATTGGACCATGGCCTCGCTCTTTCCTTTACCTAGTGTCTGTGATTGCTTTTACGCCAGCCGTAACAGAGGAATTGGGCATTTGCAAAAGAGACTTTATAGTCCACAAAGCCTAAATTATTTACTATCTATCTGTTCCCTTACAGACAAAGTTTGCTAATCACTACAGCAGAGTTATTGCTAGATGCAATTAATTTCAAATAAAATATTTTCATTCAAAATTGAATTTGTAAAATTCTTCAGTGAGGTGAACGCCAAAGGAAGAATGAGTAAGTCTCCTGTATAAATGACTATGCCTCAGGTGTAATCAAATCCACAAGTGCCACCCAAACTCTCAGCTTTCCTTCAGACGTAAGAGACTGTACCATTTCCTATTGGGTATGCTAAGTCTGATGGACTTCTTATAAGAGAAAGGATAGAGATAGAAAGTTAGGTTCTGATAAACTACATTTCTGATTTTGGTTCCCAAACAGATAATATTCAAAATAGAGTAGCTTTTTAAATTCTGTTGATAGAGAAAAATAAACTACAATGAAATCACAACTGTTCTGCTTTGCATTAAAAGTAAGGATTGCTCTCCCAAGACAATGTTCATATCTGTGTAATTTGGCTAGTACACCACAGTCACTTTCAAATACACCATGCTATTTAACATGCACTCTCAATTAGAATCTACTCCCTGAGCTCATAATTGACAGAAGACAAGAATATATAGGACAACATAACAAGACAGGCTGCACAATAAATGGTTGGATTCAACCTAAAGCTGCTAGATTTCCAATTTGATTAGCAAAAGCGGGGGGGTTAGGGGGAGGGGGGAAATGGCATCATGAATCACATTCTCTATAGGTAATAACATAACACATTAACTGCCTACAGAAAAGGAAATAAATCTCAATTACTAAAAAAGGTCCCTCATCACTCAGTTGTCATTGTGTCATTCCTGCTTTGTAAAACACTTTCCATGCCTTGGAATTAAAAAGCTGCTTCTAACAAATAAATGCTCTGTTTTGTGATCATAATTACATGGCTTATACATTTTATTAAAAGACAATTCAAAAGATTATTGGCTTATTCTTTTTTAAAAAAAAGCGAAGGAAAAGGGATTTAACTCTCTGAATTGTTCCGTACAGGGGGGGGAAAAAAAATGCCATCTCCTACTTAAATTGATCTGTAAATGTTAAACGATGTTGTCCTGCCATCTAGTGTCTTTGACTGGGAACACAGTGTTGAAACGTAGCACTGGGTACTGCTTTGAAACCCTTAATTGATTTCCCCTGTTAAGCCCCAAAAACATCTCCTATGACTAAAAACACAAACCATAAATTTAAGAATAGGGTTATAAAGTAAATTAGGTATGCTTAACCTGACAGAAATTAATGACAAAGAATTCTCATTCCGTTGAAATAAAGTTACTGCTACACCAGAAACTGATGAGGTACTGTTTATTTAAAAGAGTTTGAATTAAATCCATATAGATCTGCGGAGTATATTTACCCATGCTATTTTCATAACTTTAAAAATATCCATATTTACTAACTGAATTACAAAGTATTTCTAAATAATAGTTTCCAAAAATGAACATCATTTCAAAATCTTTCTGTACTATTTTAAGTATAGATGACTAAGTCTGCATTTCTGCGTTTCGCTGTCCAACAACCCCAACTACCAAGTGGTTGACTTACTCATTCCTGCACATTCTCTCACACTAAAATTTCCACAAATATTTAGAATAAGTGCAATTTTAGCCTCAAAAATATAAAATTCTCTTTGGGAGCACTGTTATTATCAGAAATTCCTTGACTAGCATCTGACAACTTTTTCTGTGTAAAATATACACTAAACCTTAAAATATTAACATTTTACAAATTTTCTTTTTGTTTTCTCCTGATTGGCTTACATACACTTTGTCAGAAGGTGTATTAAACAATTGAACAAATATTTATAATATAGAGCTATACAACAGGTTATTACAAAAAGATACCTGGTTATATATAGTATGAGAACATCAGATACAAGGAAATACTGCTTCATTTATTATCAAAATGTAGAAATATGTATGTATTAACAATAAGATCTATATTATCTTTGTTCTAATGTTTACTCTAAGGATAACATCCTGTATATCATCTATTAGTAACTTTTCTCTGCCTTCCTCTGGCCATATCTAAAATCCTATGGGCCTCATGAAGGGTAAGATTCACCTGAATAGAAAAGAATTTGAAGATTCAGGTGAAAAAGAGACAAAAGTTACTTTCCTGAAGCCCACTTATATATTCCCAAACCCATATGAAAATATGTACAAACATATTTGTATATATTCTTACATGTTTTACAAACACAGACTGTAAGATTTCTTGAGGGTTTTTAAAAATCTGGTCTCTTGAGTAACTGTGGCATAGTCTTGAATCTGCAAAACTGTTATCTCTGGTAACAAGAAGTATGCAAAGTCTTGGAGTCAGCAGCCAAGTGCTGGACGTTATGTTCTTGCAGCTCAAAATTCTAAATACTGTATGTGTGCTTTCCATCAGTAAAGCTCTTTGAATCTAACTATACATTTTACTATATGCATGGTATGGTTAATTCTTGTTTATTAATGCTAAATACAAAAATTCAGTAGTGACTCACTGAGTTTGAAATTAACGATTACTGAAACTGACATCAAGGCTGGGTAGCAAGTTTTGGCTTCAAAGTCGCTGTCATATCCCATTCTGAGCTTAGGTTGATTTCTTTTCCCCCAAAGCACTATTTAATTACCACTGGAGGCACTGATACAAGAAAACTTTTGCTAAACTTAGAATGAAAGCCTGGCTGATCTGATGATATGTAAGAAAAATTTATGTTTCTCAGGGCGCCTGGGTGCCTCAGTTGTTAAGCGTCTGCCTTCGGCTCAGGTCATGATCCCGGGGTCCTGGGATTGAGCCCTGCATTGGGCTCCCTGCTCGGAGGGAAGCCTGCTTCTCCCTCTCCCACTCCCCCTGCTTGTGTTCCCTCTCTCCCTGTTTCTCTCTCTGTCAAATAAATAAATAAAATCTTAAAAAAAAAGAAAAATTTGTTTCTCATATATATATAAAATATATGTCACAATATATAATATGTATATATTATATATTCTCAACTACCTCAATATATAATTGGCTTCTCCAAGTACTGGTTATCAATAAAGCAGATTTTCTTCATGGGGAGGGTGATTGTGGAATGAGATAGAGCCCCCAAGAACCAGAGAATGCAATAATTTTAGGGCGTTTCTCGCAGTAAATAAAATGATAAGAAGGTCAATAGTTTTTTAAACTAGATTGTACTTTGAATAGAGAAAAAAGAGAGAAATTATGTATTAAATAATAAGGTAGCACCTAAAATGAATCAATGTGTTTGTGGCAAGGATGACTACAGGACTTATTATTAAATTGCCTTGTGGCATACTTATTAAAAGGTCCAGACACTCACTACATGCTTAATGATAGAAAATGGCCAGATCAATTTATAATCAAAATGTGTAATAGAAAAACAAACTGAGGGTTCTAGAGGGGAGGGTGGTGGGGGGATGGGTTAGCCTGGTGATGGGTATTAAGGAGGGCACGTTCTGCATGGAGCACTGGGTGTTAGGCACAAACAATGAATCATGGAACACTACATCAAGAACTAATGATGTAATGTATGGTGATTAACATAACAATAAAAAAATTTAAAAAAAAATGTGTAATAGAGAACCCCACTGACTTACCACCAGGCCACCCTCTTTGTGTAAATGCTTACATTTTCCAAGCCCAGAAGCACAAGAAGTGGAATTGTTGTCATTCCTCCTTGGATCCATTCCTCCAGAGAGACTGTCCCATCATGATCATAGTCAATTTCTTCCATCATTTCGTGGAGGATCTGGAGTAGAAGACATGAAGGAAAACTTGCTATGAATCAATAAAATAAATTTCATAAGAGAGAACAAAGCATTGCACTGAATTGGTTATAACAAACTGACTAGCAGCTAAGTGCAGAGTAGAGATAAATATCTAGGTAACCTGGTACAATGTCAATCCAATAACTGACGATAGAGTGGCTTTGTTATGATTTCTACAACCTCACTTCTCATACTATTCAACTTTTAGAAGTAATTGCTTAACTTTTTAATACTTTGTCACTGAATGGTACAGTTAAATCAAGAAAGTATCTTTAATTTAAGGGTGAAAGTGGTCTTTAATTGCTTTCTCTAGATTTTTTTAATTCATATGTATGCCAGATAATGTCTGAACAAATTAACTTCATGGCAAAGAGCTGAAATGACTCTTTGCTAAGTGGTAAGGGGTGGGGAAATTAAGTTGCTTTTAATTGCCTATCAGAACTTAATAAAGCCAAGAAGTTAAACCATCAAGTCATTTTTGATTAGATTTCTCTTTAAAGATGACTTGCACAGAGTGTCCCAAAATGTTCTCCACAGTGTTTGTTGGTAATACATTGATCTCTCACTTTTATTGTGGCAATATCAGTATTTATTCCAAAGGATTGTTGTGAGGGTTAAATGTGTTAATATACTATAAAGATCCTCAAAGAGCATGTAGCATGTATAGTAAGTATCATATAGGTGTTGTTATGTTATATGAGCAGAAACTATATGTGAGTTTCAAACATATTACCGTTCATTGCTGGGAAGGTGAAGTATTTCTCATCCAACAGCACCAAAATGGCAAACATGGTAGAACTTCAATAAAGAAAGTAACTCACCCCTTTATCTAATACAGAAATTTTCATCAATTCAGAAAAAAAAAAAAAGAGAGAGAGAGCACTGGAACCAAAATTTGAAAGGTGCAATAAATGGAATACTTGATATGTTGATAGAAGTGCTGTTTGCCTAAAAACTCTTGAACTTCGTGGATGGGTGTGTTTCCTCATGAAGTATTTGAAAATGAGGTTATTTTCCTTCATACAAATTTAAATATAGGTATTGAGAAAAAGACTTTTGGGGACAAAATGGTACTGAAATAATTATTTTATTATTCTCAAAATGAAAAACAAGGGATATGATTTAGAATTTGGCAAAATGGTACAGGATCTTTTAAAACGCCCTGCCCCTTGAACGCACTTTGATGAACTAGGAGGAATGAACAAATGAGAACTAGAACACAGAGCATTGTTTCAGATGGTTGATGCTTTCATTTTGTACCTAGTAAATCTCATGTGAGAGCGTGGGCTCATTTTCTAAAAACCTCTTCCAAGGACGTCTCAATCTTCCCTGTTAACTGCCACGGACCTCAAACGTTCAATTATCTTTATTCATATATGCAAATGTATCAAGGCTCTGACGACGTGTACAAATGTATGCACTGGTTTAAAATGGGCAGAGTTGGTGAATCCGTTAGGCAGGATGACGAAGTCACTATGACAGCAAACATACTACCCAACGTAAATCTCTTCATCTTCACTTTCTACTATTTGTACTACTCATAGAAGTGGCAAATTTATCAATGTGTGCCACAAATGACAAATAATGCAATATAGTTTATCATTTGTATTTTCCAGTAGGTATTTGTCATAATTAGACTGCCTAGCCACCAACTGTCTGCTTCTTCAAATCACCCAGATCCCCCTTTTCCTCAAGTGTATGGTCCCCCTCCCCCACTATTTTTTGTGGGGAAGCTGCGGTGCCCCCTTCTGTTCTGAAAACTGATAGAAAAACATCTTCCTTCCTTCCATCACTCCAGTGAGGGCAAGAGACTTGACTGAAAGATGTACAATATTCACGGGTATTGAGGTGAGCAGGATGGAGAAAGTTGGTGTAGACAAACATAACCAAAAAGGGCAACAGAACTTAAAAGAAGTCCCCTGATTTCAGGGCAAACAGTATTAAGATGAATCAAGCAGTATTCTTAGAATTAAATACAAGTTACCACTATTAGTTATTATTCCATATACAAATTGCAACTTTGTGAACAATATCTGCTATGCATTATGCGCACAGCATGGTGTATTTCGACATCCTCCCAAAAGAAAAACCGGTTGAGTTAAAACTTGGAAAACCCCAATCCCAGTAAGAATGGTGCCACTTCTTTATACATGACACTGCATATAACTTTGTTGTACTTTCCTGGCACTAGTCTCCACAGCAAAGGAAATGCTACCACGGCTCTATTCTATAATCATGCCACTATCATGCTGTTACAGGCTTTTAAAATTCTTATAAAATGTAAGCCATTTAAATAAAATTGATTTGTATATACTTAATTCATTTACAATGTGCTCAACTTAGTTGGTTTCAAGAATAAACTAGTCAATAACGTACTTATCAACTCCCTCCAAAATATTACTTGTAGCGAAAGTCAAAGTTTCTAATCAAGTATGTTTTAAAATACATTTGAATAATGTATTTGGTGTAAATCTATTAAAAATAAGAAGTTGTTATGTTCTTAAAAGCCTCCTTAGATACCATTTCTTTAAACAAATTATTACAACTTTCTAGCTCTATCTTTAAGTAGCTGAAGAGCTCTGAGAAGTTTCTTGAACATGCTGGGGTCCCAATTCCCTTATCTGTAAAATGAATAAAATAGTAGTGTCTATCTCAGAGAGTTGCAAGCATTGAGTAACACGTATACAGGAACTAACACAGTGCAGTGTACACAGTCAACCATCAGCATCTTAAGTGACTTCATCTTCTTTTAGAATGAATATTTAGCTATTTCCATAAAAGGAAAATATAGAGATCATGAGTAACATACATTAATTCTGACTATTTTGTTGCATGGCATAACCTTGACAGTATCCACCAGCAGCTCCTGCTTACCTAAAGACATCTGAGATCGCCATTCAAATTAATTTCCATGAAGAAGAAAAGCAAAAGTTACTGCTAAGAGCTTCAGAACACCACGTATACCTTTTCTTGTTCAGAATCCACTTTTGCTACTGAATAGAAATAGTAACTTCGGGTTATCAAAAGAAAATATCAAATGGCAGTAGTATATTGAGGTTCCAAAAAAGAGAAAAGAGAAGAAACGGGCCTTCAAGAATGTAGGCAACAGTTAAATTGTCCATATACCTACTGGATTAAGTTCAGTGACATCCCATTCAAGGTATTCTGCGACATGCATCATCTGACTGATGATATTTTCTAGCTCCTGGAGAGGACACAGAGAGAGAGAGAGACAGAGACAGAGAAAAGGGAGAAAACATGAATACAGGGTCTTTGTAAGTTTTTCAAACTTTGACTTATAAGAATTGTTTAACATGTAGTTCAAAAACTAAGAGTTACATGATTAATTTATGTATTATATCTAATTTATACATATGCATTAATTTTTATATATAATATATCCTTTCAACAGTCTGATTGACTATACATAAAAGAAGCACTTGAATATAAATTTATTTTGTACTTTGTCTAGAAATCTTCACCAGAAGAGGGCACAACTACATAAAAAAAGCTTTTCCAGAGCAGATTTTTTTTTTTTTTTAAAGAAGAAAATCTATCTTTAGAAAGGAAGATCTGATTGAAGTAGGAGCAGGCATATTTTCACAAGCTGTGATATTTAAGTCATCGAGTGTCCTGACCCTTTGGCTTGGAAACAGGTGTGGAAGGATGGAAGGAAGCGTTTGAGGGCAACTGAGAGGTGTATTTTTATTCTGATACACTGAGAACGTGTATCTACTGTTCCAGCCATTAACTGGTATAATTTGCTCTGTGAGAGGTGTGTTCAGGGTCAAGGTTTGGAGGCTTAAGTACATATAGAGTTTATTTTATGAGGAAATAGAATTTTAGTTAGCATTTTCATATTATCGGGCTCAAGTGTCAACTCTTTGAAGAACGGTTAGTTAATACATATGCCTTGACCAAATAAATTAAAACATTTGCTCATACCTATATTTTTAATACTTTAATTTTTCCCTATCTCCAGAAAAGATTAAATATACTTCGTAAATGCTAGTAATTTTAAATATAGTCACTGAGATAATTAAATGTGGTGTCTTAACAGTATAATAATTTAAAATATAAGAAGTATAAAAGGATAAGGTTTGAAAGCACATTAATCAAAGATTATTCTACTCAAATCTCTGATGTAATATATGTAATTGATATTCATAGATTGAAGAAGGAAATGTGGTAAAAGAGGTTGTCTTTTGGGGGACAATGGATCCATCTGAGAAACTGATGAAAGCTCCATTCCTCTCTCCAGAAAAAATGTAATCATGAAAATGTTGTTTAGGTAACACAGATTGCCCCAGAAAAAAATACAAATATAAATACAAATACAAAAATATAAATATAAAAAATACAAATATATAAATATAAATTTACTTATTACAGTTAAGAAAAAATTTCAACTAAAATATCTTGGAATTATAGGTTAGAATTGTGTGTGTGGGTGTTACTCTATCTTTGCCTGTTTATGCCTTGATGGTTTGGAGTGGTGAAAGCCCCTGGACATGTTTTTAGGAACAGAAACCCTTTTTATGTAGGCATGTGACATTAGATAAGTCATCTGACCTAAGACTCAGCTTTCTCATCCGTAAAATGAGTATTCTAATCTTACCTACTGCACAGAGTTGCTGCAAAGAGTAAGCATGCTATGATATGAAATACATTTATGCCGCCTGGCATACTGCAAGGGATCAATAAATATTCACTAGTTTTATTACACATAGTGGTCATTTTTCAAAATATCAGTTTTCCTCTGTTTGGCCTCCACTATGTGAAGTGCTACACCTTTAAATTTCCAAGATTAAGGACATCAGAATGTGCAATTTAAACCCGATAATGAAGAAAATATAATGAAGTGGTAAGTTGTCTGGGGAAAATTATAGAAATAAAATTCAGGTTTTTAATTACAAAACAGACTAGTTTAATCATAAATCAATTTATTTATCTCCAACTTATTGTTTACTATTAGATGACAGTTATAAATAATGCAATGTATTATATGTTAACAACAATAAAAAATGGCCAGAAACCAGAAAAAGAATTTGACTGAATTTTCAAATCAGCTGCCAACCCGTGGCTAGAAGCCTAGTAAAGAAACATCCTTTTAATTTAATTAAAAAGGAACACTAAATAAAACAAATTTGCATTTAAATATAATTTGCAGTAGTATACTCAGAAGTGCTACAATAAACATATGGAAATATCTAGAAAAGTCTAAACTCCTCGCTGTGAAATGCCACCAGAAAATGAGCAAATGTATCCTGTAGCTTAATATTCCTAAATGGATAACTGGATACTACTAAGCACTTAAAAATGATAGCGTTTGAAAAATTGGAGAGACTTAAACATAAGGAATCCCACAATCACAGCATCAATTTAGAATGGTGGACATTTCCTAAAGTAGGAATTATATATTTTTGTCTCTCTCTGGAGAAGCTAATGTGCCATTATCCTACTCAGCGTTACATAAGTATGTATCCAACTTCATTGCTTTGCTTGTAGAATTCTTTTTGAGCTCTGCTAAAGGGAGATGTATCAGATGAGGAGAGAAACTCACTCATTATCAGAAGTAATGTTCATTTTAATCAATTTAAAAGTATCAAAACATTTGCTATTTAATGTACCTGTGTACTCCAAAATTTCCATAACCTGACACTTATTATTTTTTTAAGATTCTTCTATTTTCTTTATAGAAGAATTAATAATATATGAAAATATGTCACTAGCAAATATAAGATGCATTATTGGATGGAACCTGAAATCGATTTATATTCGAAGCACTGATTTGTGCAGTAAAACTAAGAATCTAACTACTGCTCTGAAAACTATCAAGGATTTGTGTATGTTACAATAAACATTTAATTATTCCTTTTAGTTCAATCATATAGAGATGGTATTTTTATCCTATTGCTTTTTATGACTAAATGACAGAGAACAAGTTGCATTTAAATTGGATGAGACATTTTAAAAAGGGAAGTTTGTTAAAGTAATTTGTAAATGTATGTATTTTAACAGCATATATGACTAAAAAACTTTTAAAATGTGCAAAAATGATAAAATGATTAAATTGACTTGATAATTCCCTTCAATTCTACTGGTATTCTTATTATTTTTCTTAGTGTCAAAGCTCAATTTTTTTTTCTTTCTAGATCAATGATCTCAACTTTCTCATGTATTATTCAAAGGAGTTGGGGTCTTTTTTATCTTTCCATGCATAAAAAGTCACTTTTTTCTAGCAAAATTATTCAACAGAACAACTGTAATCCTACAGTTTTATTTATTTTTTTTCAGATCACTCTTTCAAAAAGATGATCAAAATGCTGTGTGAGTGCATGGAAATTATATTAAGTGTGTCTTCTGTGGTAATAGCTATAAATTTATTCATTGCATTTTTCAAAACAAACTACTTTGAAATTTTCACAGAAAATTTAAAGAAAAAAATTACCGAGCTGTCCAGGAAGCCATTCCCATCTGTGTCATAGAGGCGAAACATAACTAGAAATAAAAGGTGTTGAAAAAAAAATTAGAGGAGAGTAAGATCAATGTAGTAAAAATTCCCTTTCTATCAAAGTGTGCCTGGGTGGCTCAGTGGTTAAGCATCTGTCTTCAGCTCAGGTCATGGTCCCAGGGTCCTGGGATTGAGCCCAGCAACGGGCTCCCTGCTCAGCAGGAAGCCTGCTTCTCCCTCTCCCCACCCCCTGCTTGTGTTCCCTCTCTCGCTGTGTCTCTCTCTGTCAAATAAATAAATGAAATCTTTTAAAAAATAAAATAAAATTTTCTTTCCATTGAAAGCAAATTTTCAATTCTTTCCTATTCAAAGACATTGATTTGTAGGATCATTTCTCAAGTTAATTTGAGAATGAATTAGTCGGTTAATAAAAATACTAAATATCAGATATAAGGTCAAAACAGTTTTTGTTATATATGTAGAAAACACTAAAAGGTACCATTGTTTGCTCAATTTTTTAATTATAAGATTAAATGAAAACTCAAAAATAAAAGAAGAGAACGAATTTTAGATATTCAGAGTCCAGATATTAAAGGGCAGAGTGAGTAAGAAAAAACAAACTGATTCGGAGTTCTGTAAACCAAATTTGGAATCTGCGATCCACTAGTACATGAGCATAGTCCAACACTGTTTTATCTGTCAAATGAGAATAACCACCCTGTCATAAGACACACTTGTTGTAAAAGTTAAGTGAGGTGATACACACAAATGCACAGCAAAAGCTGTAGGTCACTACACAAATATAAGCCGTTGTTTTGATTGATCGCTAAGCAGCATGGGAAAGGATTAGTACAAAATAAGGGAATTTTTCTGATGCAGGGCAACAAGACACAAAATGCATTATTATCACGGTTATAATGGTGTATGTGTTGTAATCTGAGATGTACTTTCAGAGGGTAACCACTCTGAACTAAAGAAGTAAGGAAAAGGAGAGTGTTGTCTCTGTGGTAGTGAGCACAGGAAAGCAGGAGGACAGAGGGCCTCTCTGGCCAGAGGATTCCCTCATAAATTCACACACCACCCCAAGACTCCAGAAGGGGTTGCAGGTGCCATTCTGAGATAAACAGAGAAGAATGACACAGCTGTTAAAACAGAGGAGTGGAAGTGAGAGTTTTTGTTGGGTTTGTATAATTTCTGGGAGAATCTTGATGTCTGGGGTCTATAATATTAAATAAAGACATTGATAACAAGGAGGCATAATTGTGCAATGACCTTAATCATATATCTGTTAACTAATTATTATTTTTGTATTTAAAATAATTATTATAATTTCACCAACCTAAGATATGATTGTTTATTTATAAGATGCTATAACCAGCCTGCATACAACTAATAGAAAAAATGCTTACAATCTAATCATCATGGTCTATTTATTGGAAAATGGAAAAAGACTTTAAAGATGCTAAAATGTATGGGGAAAATGTGTACCCACTGAATTAAGGAACATAATGTTATGCTGGCTAATGACCTAAATATCTTTATTTGCAAACCATAATGATTACTGTCTTTCATACACTCAATAAATGAGAAAAATTCAGAAAGAAAAATCCTACCAGAACATGGATCCTAAGCATTTCAAGGTTTTCTAGTAAAGCAGAAAATAGAAACATCACTTTGTGAGTGACAAGAATTCACACACCAAAGAATGGATTCAGTACCACGAACAAGGCAAGTATTTACAAAAACCTAGCTGTATTTTGTTGTATTTATTTTATTTTTTTAAAGATTTTATTTATTTATTTGACAGAGAGAGACACAGCGAGAGGGATCACAAGCAGGGGGAGTGGGAGAGGGAAAAGCAGGCTTCCCACCAAGCAGGGAGCCTGATGTGGGGCTCGATCCCGGGACCCCAGGATCATGACCTGAGCTGAAGGCAGATGCTTAACGACTGAGCCACCCAGGTGCCCCGCCTAGCTGTATTTTAGAATGAGGGGCACTGGTGACTCTATGAATCCTTACTGTAATAAATGACTGCCTGACCATTTTTAGGTGATCAGATATAGGGAAACCCCATACCTCTTGGTAAGACTTGTCAGAAACATGAGCTCAGAGACATATACACAAGTGGATTCTGTATGGGGGTACCTGCCATTCATTTCTGGCAGCATCTGAAACTTCTTCCTATGCTCTTAAAGCCACACTTTACAAAACAGTAACAGATGAAACACAAGATACCTTGTCTTTACTGGCCTGACTTGAAGGTAGAGTTTGCACATGACCCAGGCTCCATCAATCAGAATAAAAACCCAGTTGATCAATCAGAGGCTGGTGACCCAAGAAAAAAGGGGGCTACCCAAAGTCATCCTGGTGATGTGAGCAACAGCAGTAGCAGTGGTCGAAGAGAGAGCAACCAGGGTCCTGGATGTGTCAGGGGTGCTGGCAATGAAGGGTGCCCTGCTAGTGCACCAAGAGGCAGCAATGGGATTTTCCCCAGGAAAATTTAGCACTTAATTTCATCAATGATCCTAGAGAAACATCCTCCAAATCTGGTTCTCTATCCCTCTTAATGATTCTGTGTGTTTCTCAACATCATTTAAAAAACAATAACCTGGGAAGTGCCTGGGTGGCTCAGTCAGTTAAGCATCCGACTCCTGATTTTGGCTCAGGTCATGATCCCAGGGTTGTGAGACAGAGCCCTGGGGCAAATTCCATGCTGGGCACTGAGCCTGCTTAAGATTCTCTCCCTCTCCTTCTGCCTCACCAACCCCTCTAAAAAAAAATAAAACAACATAAAAATAAAAACCAATAACCAGCTATATTAAAAATAAAATTAATTAAAACTAACCTGTTTTATTGTCTTCCCCAGTGATACTGTGCACTCAACATTGGCACTTACTTCACATCAAACATAAAGATTAGGTCAAAATAAATTTTAAGTTTAAACTAAACTTTATTTTTAAGAAAAAAATGAAACTTTAACATTAAAGTAAACTATAAAGCTGCTAGAAGAAAATATAGGAAGATATCTTTACAACCTTAAGGTAAGCCAACATGAACCATCAATGATTAAAAAAAAAAGGTAAATTAAAGTTCATCAGGTTTAGAACTTCTACTCATCAAAAAAAGAAAGAAAGAAAGAAAGAAAGAAAGAAAGAAAGAAAGAAAGAAAGAAAGAAAGAAAGAAAGAAAAAAAAAAGAAAGATGAAGAAAAGAAAGAATAGGGAAAAAAAAAACAAGCCAGCCAGACTTGGGAACTTTTCAGAACACATATATCTGATGAAGGGCTTATTTCTCGAATATATGGACAAACCCTATAACTCAGTAATAAAATGACAAACAACCCAAATAAAGAAAGGCAAAAAAAAAACTGAACAGATATTTCAAAAATGGAAAATACAGGAATGGCCAGTCAAAATAAAGTGCTCAACATTGCCAATAAAATAAAACTTTAAACCACAGAGACAACAATATATCTATTTCTGGAATTCAAGTTTTGGTCTTTTGTTTTTTATTTTCCCTCAAGACCAGTCTCCTCAAACTGCTTAGCTTCTCAGCCTTGTTTAAGAATTTGCCATTTAAAAATAGTGGCAAAAGCCAGGGTTCCCTCTCCCAGAAATTTGACCCACAAAACCAATATGCCTTGACAAGTCCCTGAAGCTTTCAACTAGTTTAAAAAAAAATAGTACATACAAATTTTCTAGTTGTTCCCAGTAGCAATGTTCGTTTTGAAAATACGTTGTTCATTACTGTCTATAGTAGAAGTCCTGACATCTTTTAAATAATTTCTAAACACATTAACAGGGGTTAATGGTTGTCTATGAATTATGTCTAATTCATCAAAGAAAAAGTTAGAGGAATTTAAGTTCTAGTCAATCACAATAGCAATAAGAAACACTGCATACATATATTGAGGACTAAATAAAATGTACTCTAAATCTGACCAAGTCAAAATAAAAAAATCAAAGTTTCCTTTGGTCCTGAATAAGAGAGAGAAATTCTAGGATTTTGATTTTCAGATATAAGCCTATTTTCCTAATTTAAAATCATAGTGGGGTCATGCAAAATAGGGAGAACTGAACACACCTCTCTACCTTGGCTTTCTACTGAAGTGCTACTATAGTAAAAATACAGTATGAAATAGGCATAAATCAAAAAGCACAAAGAAGATGTGAGAGGAAAAAAGAACCATCGAATTTAAGAAGCTGGGAAACACATGCTGACTGACCTAGAAACCAGAGAAATATAAACAGGAGCTGGTAGTAAAGAAGCAAAGATTTCCACAGAAAGGGTGATGAGATGGAAAACAAAGTGATAGTCTTCACAGATAGAAGTCAGACTCTCAAATACCATCCTTCACACCTTCTACATGACAGTATGCCAGTTCCCTGCCCCAGCAGAAGACTAGACACTTGGGCTGAATAGCACTCAAACTAAGAGAACGCTGAGCTCAGGATGCTCAGGACTTCTGATGGTAGGGGTACTATCCCCAAAACAAGGTATTTATGTGAAAGTCTAAACAGTGAATACTGAGAGTATAAGTCCTCTTCCTTATCTCCAGTGAGTCACACTTAAACCTCCCCCACACACCCACCTATGCACCACACCCAGGAGTTCTTCCAAAACAAGTAATTTGAGGAAAACAGCAACAACAAAGCAGGGAGGCAGAATAAAACCTTGTAAGAGGAAAGCTCCAATCCACAAAGCAAGAAGAGGAGCACATAAAAATCATTCTGAGAACAAAATGAATCCTCTGTGAAGTTAAAAGCATGATAGAAAAAGTAAAACAGGAGCAAGATGGTGGAGGAGTAGGAGACGTAAATTTCGGCTGGTCCTAGGAATTCAGCTACACAGGGATCAAACCATTCTGAACACCTACAACTCAAAGAAAAGAATAGCAGCAACTATCTGAACAGAAAAGCGACCACTTTCTGGAAGCAGGAACCCAACAAGAGGCAGATCCAGGAAGACTCTCCTTCTTCCCTCGGGAGAAGCAGTGCAAGAGCACGCAGCAGGGATCTGCTAGGTTTGGAGACTCCACACGAGGTTGGGTGCCAGAGATAGAAATGGTCACAGGCCGGGTGAACTCGGAGTGCGGCCAGAGACCGGGGAGACGGGAGTGACTGACTGCTTTTCTCTGGGGTCGCACTGAGGAGCGGGGCCCCCGAGTTCTTGGCTCCTCCAGGGTAGAGAGTGGGAGGCGGCCATTTTCACTCTCATCCTCCAAAGGTGCACGGAAAGCCTGCAGGGAACAAAAGCTCTGGAGAGCAAACCCCAGTAGATTACTTAGCCCAGCCCCTGAGGAGGGTGGGGCAATTCCGCTCCCGCAAAGACGTTTGAGAACCATGGCAACAGGCCCCTCCCCCAGAAGATCAGCAAGAACAGCCAGCAAGCCAAGACCAAGTTTACCGATCAATGAGAACGGCAGAACTTCAGCGCTAGGGGAATACTGCATGTAGAATTCATGGCTTTTTTCCCCTGATTTAGTCTTTCAAAGTTATTTTTTTAATTTTCTTTTACTATTTTTTTTAATTTTTTCCTTTTCCCTTTTTCAACCAACATCTTATCAATCCCTTTTTTAAAACCCTTTTTTATTTTTCATTTTGAGTCATATTCCATCCCTTCATTGTAGTTAACCTTATATTTGGTACATATATAAGTTGTTCTTTCTTTAAAATTTTGGGATACAGTTTCTTCTAACACACCAAAATATACCCTAAATCTCTACTGTATGGCTTTGTTCTAGTCTCTGCCTGATCACATTCTCTCCCTTTTTTTTAAAAATTTCTCTTCTTTATTTTTCCAACCAACTTCTTATCAATTCCTTTTATAAAATCTTTTATAATATTCATCTTTGCATTCATATTCTATCCCTTCATCGTATTTACCCTTATTTTTGTACATATATAAGTTTTTCTTTCTTTAAAATTTTGGAAGGCAGTTTCTTCTAACAGACCAAAACACACCCAAAATCTAGTGTGTGCCACTGATCTATTCACCAGCCGGATCATATTTGATCATATTCTTTTTTTTTTTCTTTTTCTTTTCTTTCTTTCCCTTTCTTTTCCCCCAGTGTCAGGGCTCTTCTGATATGTTTAGTGTATATTTTTCTGGGGTTGTTGTTACCCTGTTAGCATTTTGTTCTCCCATACATCTGTTCTCCTCTGGACAAAATGACAAGACAGAAAAAAATCACCTCAAAAAAAAAAAAAAAGAACAGGAGGCAGTACTGACTGCCAGGGACCTAACCAATAGGGACATTAGTAAGATGTTGGTCCTGAGTTCAGAATGATGATTATAAAGATACTAGTTGGGCTTGAAAAAAGCATGGAAGATACAAGAGAAACACTTTCTGGAGAAATAAAAGAACTAAAATCTAACCAAGTCGAAATCAAAAAAGGCTATTAATGAGGTGCAATAAAAAAATGAAGGCTCTAACTGCTAGGATAAATGAGGTAGAAGGGAGAATTAGTGATATAGAAGACCAAATGATGGAAAATAAAGAAGCTCAGAAAGAGATCAACAACTACTGGATCACGAGGGAAGAATTTGACAGATAAGTGATACCATAAGACGAAACAATATTAGAAAAATTGGGATCCCAGAAGAAGAAAGAGAGAGGGGCACAGAAGGTATACTGGAGAAAATTATAGCAGAGAATGTCCCTAATGTGGGGAAGGAAACAGGCATCAAAATCCAGGAGGCACAGAGAACCCCCCTCAAAATCAATAAAAATAGGTGAACACCCCGACATCTAATAGTAAAACTTACAAGGCTCAGAGACAAAGAGAAAATCATGAAAACAGCTCAGGACAAGAGGTCTGTAACCTACAATGATAGAAACATTACATTGGCAACAGACCTATCCACAGAGACCTGGCAGGCCAAAAAGGACTGGCATGACATCGTTAGAGCACTAAACGAGAAAAATTTGGAGCCAAAAATACTATATCCAGCTAGGCTGTCATTGAAAAGAGAAGGAGAGATAAAAAGCTTCTAGGACAAATAAAAACTAAAAGAATTTGCAAACATGAAACCAGCCGTACAAGAAATATTGAAAGGGGTCCTCAAAGCAAAGAGAGAGCCTAAAAGTAACATAGACAAGAAAGGAACAGAGACAATATACAGTAACAGTCCCTTACAGGCAATACAGTGGCACTAAATTCATTTCTTTCAATAGTTACCCGAATGTAAATGAGCTAAATACCCCAATCAAAAGACACAGGCTATCAGATTGGATAAAAAAAAAAAAAAAACAAGACCCATTGATATGCTGTCTATAAGAGACTCATTGTAGACCCAAAGACACCCCCAGATTGAAAGTGAGGGGGTGGAAAACCATTTACCATGCTAATGGACACCAAAAGAAAGCTGGAGTGGAAATCCTTATATTAGACAAATTAGATTTTAAAATAAAGACTGTAATAAGAGATGAAGAAGGACACTATATCCTACTTAAAGGGTCTATCCAACAAGAAGATCTAACAATTGTAAAGTTCTATGCCCCTAACATGGGAGCAGCCAATTATATAAGCCAATTAATAACAAAATCAAAGAAACACATTGACAAAAATACAATAATAGTAGGGGACTTTAACACACCCCTCACTGAAATGGACAGATCAGGGGCGCCTGGGTGGCTCAGATAGCTAAGTGTCTGCCTTCGGCATAGGTCATAAACTCAGGGTCCTAGGATCGAGCCCCATGTCAGGCTCCCTGCTCAGAAGGAAGCCTGCTTCTCTCTCTCCCTCTACTACTCCTCCCTGTTTGTACTCTCTCACTCTCTCTGTCAAATAAATAAATAAAATCTTTGAAATGGACAGATTATCTAAGCAAAAGATCAACAAGGAAATAAAGACTTTAAATGACACACTGGACCAAATGGACTTCACAGACATATTCAGAACATTACACCCCAAAGCAACAGAATACACATTCTTCTCTAGTGCCCATGAAACATTCTCCAGAATACATCACATCCTGGTCACAAATCAGGTCTCCACCAGTACCAAAAGATTGGGATCATTCCCTGCAATTTTTCAGACCACAATGCTTTGAAACTAGAACTCAATCACAAGAGGAAAGTCAGAAAGAACTCAAATACATGTAGGCTAAAGAGCATCCTACTAAAGAATGAACGGGTCAACCAGAAAATTAAAAAAGTAATTAAAAAAATTCATGGAAACCAATGAAAATGAAAACACAACTGTTCAAAATCTTTGGAATGCAGCAAAGGCAGTCCTAAGAGAAAAGTATATAGCAATACAGGCCTTTCTCAAGAAAAAAGAAAGGTCTCAAATACACAACCTAACCCTACACCTAAAGGAGCTGGAGAAAGAACAGCAAATAAAGCCTAAACTCAGCAGGAGAAGAGAAATAATAAAGATCAGAGCAGAAATCAATGTAACAGAAACCAAAAGAACAGTAGAACAGATCAACGAAGCTAGCAGCTGGTTCTTTGAAAGAATTAATAAGATTGATAAACCCCTGGACAGACTTACCAAAAAGAAAAGAGAAAGGACCCAAATAAATGAAATCATGAATGAAAGAGGAGAGGTCACAACCAACACCAAAGAAATACAAACAATTATAAGAACATATTATGAACAACTATATGCCAGCATTATTAGATAATCTGGAAGAAATGGATGCATTCCTAGAGATGTATCAACTACCAAAACTGAACCAGGAAGAAATAAAAAACCTGAATAGACCTACAACCACTAAGGAAATTGAAGCAGTCATCAAAAATCTCCCAACAAACAAAAGCCCATGGCCAGAAGGCTTCCCAGGGGAATTCTACCAAACATTTTAAGAAGAATTAATACCTATTCTTCTGAAACTGTTCCAAAAAATAGAAATAGAAGGAAAACTTTCAAACTCGTTTTACGAGGCCAGCATTACCTTGATCCCCAAATCAGACAAAGACCCCGTCAAAAGAATTACAGACCAATATCCCTGATGAACACGGATGCAAAAATTCTCACCAAAATACTAGCTAATAGGATCCAACAGTACATTATAAGGATTATTCACCATGACCAAGTGGGATTTATTCCTGGACTGCAAGGTTGGCTCAACATCCGCAAATCAATCAACGTGATACAATACATTAATAAAAGAAAGAACAAGAACCATATGATCCTCTCAGTTGATACAGGAAAAGCATTTGACATAGTACAGCATCCTCTCTTGACTAAAACTCTTCAGATTGTAGGGATAGAGAGTACATACCTCAATATCATAAAAGCCATCTATGGAAAACCCAGAGCGAATATCATTCTCAATGGAGAAAAACTGAGAGCTTTCCCCTAAGGTCAGGAACACAGCAGGGATGTCCACTATCACCACTGCTATTCAACATAGTATTGGAAGTCCAAGCCACAGCAATCAGACAACAAAAGGAAAGAAAAGGCATCCGAATCGGCAAAGAAGAAGTCAATCTCTCACTCTTTGCAGATGATATGATACTTTATATGGAAAACCAAAAAGACTCCACCCCAAAACTGCTAGACCTCACGGGAATTCAGTAAAGTGGCAAGATATAAAATCAATTCACAGAAATAAGATGCATTTCTACACACCAACAAGACAGAAGAAAGAGAAATTAAGGAGTCAACCCCATTTACAATTGCACCCAAAACTATAAGATACCTAGGAATAAATCTAACCAAAGAGGTAAAGAATCTGTACTCAGAAAACTATAAAATACTCATGAAAGAAATTGAGGAAGACACAAAGAAATGGAAAAACGTTCCATGCTCATGGATTGGAAGAACAAATATTGTGAAGATGTCAATGCTACCTAGAGCAATCTATACATTTAAAGCAATCTCTATCAAAATACCATCAACTTTGTTCAAAGAAATGGAACAAATAATCCTAAAATTTGAATGGAACCAGAAAAGACCCCGAATAGCCAGAGGAATGTTGAAAAAGAAAAGCAAAGCTGGCGGCATCACAATTCCGGACTTCCAGCTCTATTACAAAGCTGTCATCATCAAGACAGTATGGTACTGGCACAAAAACAGACACACAGATCAATGGAACAGAATAGAGAGTCCAGAAATGGACCCTCAACTCTATGGTCAACTCATCTTTGACAAAGCAGGAAGGAATGTCCAATGGAAAAAAAAAAAAACAGTCTCTTCAACAAATGGTGTTGAGAAAATTAGACAGCCACATGCAGAAGAATGGAACTGGATCATTTCCTTACAACACACACAAAAATAAACTCAAAATGGATGAAAGACCTACATGTGAGACAGGAGTCTATCAAAATCCTAGAGAAGAACACAGGCAGCAACCTTTTCTACCTCAGCCACAGCAACTTCTTCCTAGACACATTGCCAAGGGCAAGGGAAGCAAGGGCAAAAATGAAATACTGGGACTTCATCAAGATAAAAAGCTTTGGCACAGCAAAGGAAACAGTCAACAAAACCAAAAGACAACCGAGAGAATGGGAGAAGATATTTGCAAATGATGTATCAGATAAAGGGCTAGTATCCAAAATCTATAAAGAACTTATCAAACTCAACACCCAAAGAACAAATAATCCAATCAAGAATGGGCAGAGGACATAAACAGACATTTTTCCAAAGAAGACAACCAAATGGCCAACAGACACATGAAAAAGTGCTCAACATCGCTCGGCATCAGGGAAATCCAAATCAAAACCCATTCAATGAGATACCACCTCACACCAGTCAGAATGGCTAAAATGAACAAGTCAGGAAACGACAGATGTTGGCGGGGATGCGGAGAAAGGGGAACCCTCCTACACTGTTGGTGGGAATGCAAGCTGGTGCAACCACTCTGGAAAACAGTATGGAGGTTCCTCAAACAGTTGAAAATAGAGCTACCATACGACCAAGCAATTGCACTACTGGGTATTTACCCCAAAGATACAAATGTAGGGATCGGAAAGGGTACGTGCACCCCGATGTTTACAGCAGCAATGTCCACAACAGCCAAACTATGGAAAGAGCCAAGATGTCAATTAAATGGATAAAGAAGATGTGGTGTATATATAAAATGGAATAGTATGCAGCCATCAAAAAAAAGAAATCTTGCCATTTGCAACGACATGGATGGAACTGGAGGGTGTTATTCTAAGTGACATAAGTCAATCAGAGAAAGACATATATCATATGACCTCACCGATATGAGGAATTCTTAATCTCAGGAAACAAACTGAGGTTTGCTGGCATGGTGGGGGTGGGAGGGATGGGGTGGCTGGGTGATAGACACTGGGGAGGGTATATGCTATGGTGAGCGCTCAAACTGAGTAAGACCGATGAATCACAGACCTGTACCTCTGAAACAAATAATACATTATATGTTAAAAAAAAAGAAAAGATACCTAGGAATAAATCTAACCAAAGAGGTAAGATAGTAGGAAGGGAAAAATGAAGGGGGGGAAATCGGAGGGGGAGACGAACCACGGAGAGACTATGGACTCTGAGAAACAAACTGAGAGTTCTAGAGGGGAAGGGGGGGATGGCTTAGCCTGGTGATGGGGATTAAAGAGGGCACGTATTGATTGGAGCACTGGGTGTTATACACAGACAATGAATTATGGATCACTACATCAAAAAGTAATGATATAAGGTATGGTGATTAACAAACAGAATAAAATAAAATTTAAAAAAAAGTAAAACAAAAACTTATCACAGATGTAGAAGATGTCCCCAATGTCCAAAGGAAAAAAAAAAGACATAGCAGGAATGTTGGAAAATAGGAAAATAAAGAAAAATAATTCAAATTTCTGTTTTGGGAGTGTCAACATCCAATAATAATGGTTCTAGGAAGAGAGAACAAGTAAACTAAAGGAGAAAGTTATTAACAATGAAAAGATTAAAGAACAAATGAAGGACACAAATTTCCAGACCAGAATTTATGGTGGAGGATTTGGAAATTGATTAGTTATACAGAAATAGAGAAACTAATGAAATAAAAATGGCAGTTATTAGCACCATGGGGAAAAATTGTCTTGGCAAGCCTATAGGATCTTTCCCTTTTAAAACTACATTTGAATAATATTAAATACCTATGATAAAATTAATACCTATCTTCAAATATTATTATAAGATTATTTCTTCTTAGAATTTAAAAGTAAAGTTAGGCTCCAAGGTCAAGTTAAACGGTGAACAGTTCTTATTCTTAAAACGAACATAATAAGGATACACATTTTTAGGTGCAAAAATATTTTAAGCCCAATATAAAATTACTCTGTCAACATGATAACTTCCAAATGTGGGTACCTTTTTCAAAGTTACAAGCTAGTTTAACCCACTTTTTCTCTATTTTTAAATTCATGTAACTTCCCTTTATATAGAAACAATTATGCACCCACACATGAATTTGGTTAAAGGATCAGGGCAAAGGCATATTATGCAATATAAGGTTCATTCTTTATATCTAGAATTTTTTCTCTTCCAAAAGATTCACAAGGTTTTTTTTTTTTAACTTTTTATTTATTTATTCATGAGAGACAGAGACAGAGAGAGAGAGAGAGAGAGAGGCAGAGGGAGAAGCAGGCTCCCAAGGAGCAGGGAGCCTGATGCGGGACTCGATCCCAGGACCCTGGGATCATGACCTGAGCCGACGGCAGACGCTTAACCATCTGAGCCACCCAGGCACCCAAGATTCACAAATTTTTAATCTGTCTTCTCCTTGAACATCCTACCAAATACACTCCAGTGTTTTTAATACTTGGCATAACATATTATTGATAATAAAAATATTAATATGGAATTTGTTATTAAGCATTAGACTGTATTTTTAAAAGGCATTTAAGCTGGAATTTTTTAATTCATAATTTTTTACTGTTTTATATATTTTGAGACCTACTTAATAAGCTCTCGGGGCAGAGGTGAAAAAAAATTAGCTGCTTGGAGTTTGTGACATTGTGACATCTAATGTAATGAAGCAATATTTTCTCCTTTTTCCCTCAGAGAAATGATAATAAAGATAAGGAAAGGAAGCTTTTCAAAATAAAAAGAGCACTTATACAGTAAAGCAGAAGTCACGGGTATTAGTCACAGCCAGATAAACTAGTGCAATAATTAATAACAAGTCTCTCTGGGCTTTAGTTTTTTCATTGACACTATAGGGGAATTGACTACCTGATCTTTAGGATCTCTTCAGTGTTAAATCCAATGGTTCTACGATTAATACATAGCAGCGACTTTAACATACAGGTTAGTCTTCATTATCTGTAGACCAATTATCTATATTCTGGTTATTTTCCAACCGATTTCTCTTCAGTAATACATTTTCGTTAAATATAAGCTAACAAAAATTATTCTACTTAAATTATTAATAATTTATAAACACCTCTCCAAATGTGAACACTGTGTACCTTAAAGTCACAGTATAGGGGCACCTGTATGGCTCATTCGGTTAAGGGTCTGCCTTCAGCTCGGGTCATAATCCCGGGGCCCTGGGATCAAGTCCCGCATCGAGTTCCCTGTTCAGCAGAGAGTGTTCTCCCTTTCCCTCTGCTCCTCCTCCTCACTTGTGTTCTCTCTCTCTCTCAAATAAATAAATAAAATCTTTTTTTTAAAAGTTGCAGTGTAAATGAATTTAGTATCATTCCATGTCCTAAATAATTCACATTATTTTTCTCTTCTCAAGCACCCACTGACTTCAATACAATTCTATTTAAATATCATTTAATGAGCATCTGTCTGTTGAAATACACACACACGTGGTAGGTGCTAGGGCGGGAAGTTAGACACAGCACAAGGGTCCAAGAAAGAGTAAAATGAATTTGATTAGGAGGTGGCAAGAGGATTCATGACATGAGCTGAGCCTCAAGTGAATACTGGAGTGGCTCTGTTATACACTGAGAAAGAACACCCCCAACAAATGCACATTAGAAGCAAAGGTATAAAGATGGAAAAGTTTGGGGTTTGTCTGATGATTGAAAAGTAGATCCAGGTGAAGGGGACAGTGCTCATGCCTGTGTGTGCAGGTCAAAGTCAAATGCAAGAGTGACAAAGGAAGGGGGATCAAATTGTGGAGTCAAGTCAGTTTATAGCTGCTAAGTTAAGGCCTTCGGTTTATGTATTATTCAACAGGGAACTGTCAAAGGGACACATTCATCCTGAGTCAGAAGAGGAAGAGGAAAGAACATGTCTAGAAGTTGACAAGTTTTAGGTAACATGAGAGAAAGTTACAAGAATTCATACCTAATGAGTGAGATGATGATTAAACAGGTAGGTGTTGGAACAATGAAGTATCTGGATTAACTTTTAGCTAGAAGTTGATGACTAGCGAAACACCGAAGGCATGTAGGCCAACTGAGGTTTTGAGTAGAGTTATGACCCATAGAATGATCTTTTTATTTTACTAAATCTCTGCCACCTCAGTATACAAACAAAGAAATTGTGTGCCTAAAACTAAGTGTCAAAGAATGATCGGCATCATGGATTATGGCGGTCAGTCTATAGTTGAAGGGACGGGGGTCCAAAGAGCAGCAGGCAAATTCAGGAGGAAGGGAAATGGTTAAGAGACAAAAATACTTAACTTATTTTATTTCACAGAACAAATATTTATGTGAACTAGGAAATGTGAAGGAATTTATGTGAGCAAATACTGGTTCATTTAATTTTCATAGCAAACATATGAGATAAATATTACTATGATTCTAGTTTTACAAGTTGAAGAAACTGAGCCTAAGGAGTTTTTTTGTTTTTTTCAAAGTCTCCCAGTCACTCATAAGTGTCAAAGCTAGGCTGCGTTCAGTTAGTGAAACCAAGAGTCTAGGCTCTTAAATACTGTGCTATGCTATATTTAAAAGTAGGAGAGGGGGAAGTTAAGTGACCATAGTCTGTGGTCCAAGTAAACTATTAGAGTTTAAAATTTTAGAAAAAGAACAATCTTTGGAAATTACAAGGCATGGGAAATTGCTGCAGAAGTGGGTGGCTGAAATAAAATGGGGGTGAGGTCACAGAATTTGAGGAGTGCAAGGAAACTAAAAGAGGAAGATACTGAAAGAGTCCCCACAAAGTATTGTAGCAGGCTTAGGGTGAAGAGGGCAAATCTGCCTTGGTACAGTGTTCTCATCCATGCATCAGTGTGGTTGGTAACTGATACCAACAAGGAGAGAGAAAAATGGAATCCCCCACAACCTCAACACGTATGCACAAAAACCTGCATGCACACACATGCACATGCACACCTACTCTGCAAGGGTCCACGGCAGCAGGTGAGTAAACACCATCTACCTGATCAGGCCTCAGTATAAGCAAAGTTCTCGGTGAGAAAATATGATTGGAGAAAGTAAAGTAATGTGAAGAAACGACATATAATCAGTGGAAAGTTCAAGAGCTTTTGTTTGTTTCCTTTCAATGAAAAGAAAAAGATTTTTCTAAATATTTTGTAAACGCCTGACAAAAAAGACAGGTGGGAAGATGAGAGGTGCTAGTTAAGTGATGAACAGATTTAGTATTCCTTTTATAAACATTTCCAACAATGCCATTATTTTATCTAATAACCCAGGTCAAAGAACCTACCAAATACTGCCGCCATTCAGTAATTACGAGAAACAATCCTCCTTTTAGAGAAATTGTGTGTGTCTCTCTCTTTTCATGGACCAGAGGAACTACATAAATCAGGGCTCCTCAAAATGTGGTCTCTAGAGCTGAAATTTCAGCATCACCTGGAAACTTGTTATAAATAAAAATTCTAAGGGCCCCCTCCAGGCCTGCTGAATTGCCTATACTGCATTTGGGGCCCAGAACAAGCTGTGTGTTCATAAGCCCTGCAGGTGATCTTATATGTGATAAAGGTTAAGAACTTCTGGTCTAAGCCAATGTACATGTATTCCTTTTTGTTTAGCTACCTAGAAATTAAGATCCAAATTCAGCATTCAACAGCCAAAGTTAAATGTATTAGGCACTTGTTCATATTTATTTCTATGTTAATTTTAATTACCTTTTCCATTTTATTTTTTCTTTCCTCTAGTTTATATTGTGTTTAATAAGTTGCCACCCTTTTGGAAATAGTATATATTAACCACAAATATTCAATTTCTTTCAAGTATTACTGAAAATAAATTTCAAGTTTAAAAATTTAAAAATCCATGACCATAGAAGGATACATGAAATGTTTGATGGTAGACGAGGAACAAGGTCTAGTCCATTGACAGGAGAGTGGGTGAGAGGAATGGATTCTGAACTAACTGATGTGAGAAGGGGCCGGGCACCGGCATTTAAGAAACAGACAAAAAACAAGCTCCCAGTAATTAAGGACCAGGTTAAGTTCCTCCGCATCGGAGGACAGCGGAGATGGAAAATGGAGCAGAGCAGGATCGGAGGCACAACTTCATGTATTCTGAAGCAGACATTCATGTACTTTGAAGACTCTGGTGAAAATCACAGAGATGGTGTCAGGCCCCAACAATTCTACCCATGACAAGAGTCTGAAGCAACAGTTAAGGAAAAAGGAAAACACGCCTGGATCTGATGTAGGCTTGAAAAAGAGCTGGAAAATTCAGGAGTGCCTGGGCAGCTCAGTGTGTTAAGCATCTGCCTTCGGCTCAGGTCATGATCTCGGGGTCCTGGGATCGAGCTCTACATCGAGCTCCCTGCTCAGCAGGGAGTCTGCTTCTCCCTCCCCACCCCCCTACCCCCGCTCGTGCTTTCTCTCTCACTCTCTCTCTCTCAAATAAAAATCTTTAAAAAAATAAAATAAAAAGAGATGGAAAATTCAAAGACAGCACAGAGGGAAGGGATTTAAAAACAATGAAGAATCGGGTGCCTGGGTGGCTCAGTTGATTAAGCGACTGCCTTTGGCTCAGGTCATGATCCTGGAGTCCCACGATCAAGTCCCGCATCGGGCTCCCTGCTCGGCAGGGAGTCTGCTTCTCCCTCTGACCTTCCTCCCTCTCATGCTCTCTCTCTACCATTCTCTCTCTCTCAATAAATAAATAAAAACCTTTAAAAAAAATGAAGAAAGTTCAGTGGTACGTCGGGTTTGACCTGATTCATCAAGTGTTTTTAAGTTTAAGTGACATTTTGCCTGTAGTTGTGGACAAAGACTGTTGATACATAAAACCACATTGAAAATTTAAAAACATGCCTCTCAGGAATTCTATCTTAAAAATAAAACCACCCTGATGCGTAGTTCCAGTTGACATAAAAATAATTAAAGTGCGACACAAAGAGCATGTTACACAAGAGTGGTGGTGCCTTCATTTCTTCTCAGACCTGGAAAAAATTCTGTGCCTTTGTATTTTTAAAATCATCCCAAACACGGACCTGATAACACCTGAGCAAACTTTCTCCTTGGCCATCGCTTCAATAGAAATTCCCTGAACATTAATATTTATTTTGGAATGAGAGAGATTTCTGTATGTTCTTAGGAATACAAATAAATCTTGAAATGCAAATATTCGACATTTAGGAATAATAAACATGTATTTTAAAAAATGATGCTAATATGGTATACTCATAACTTACACAGGTATGACTTAGTCATACTATAGTAAATTCTTTGTTAGTAAGAGAAATATTATCAACATGTTACATAATTGTGAGACCTCACGGTGTTCTATATTTGCTTGAAAATAACAAATTTAGGATTTATTATCTTCACTATCGTTTCAGTAGCAACAACTTTTAATTCATTTTAATGCCATCCAATACAATCAAGTTAATCAAATTACTGAACAAGCCACCAGCTCTATGTTTAGCAGGGGCTTTGGAGACAGACTATGTTATTAAATGTTCAGGCTTAGAGTAAATACTTGAAAAATATTTTCCTGCATTGCAATGAGTACAGTTTGCCACCAGAGAGAGCTCAGACACTATAGTTTATTAAAGACAGCCATTTACTTCCTTTCAACTAGATGGAAATTCTCTGTCTGAAATACCCGCTCTATTGTAGAAGAGAAAAAAAAACAGAGCTATTGTTTATTTATAATATCCAGAGTCAACTCCTATACATGAAACTTTCATGTGTGACATGTGAGAAATCATTTATCCCTGGCAAAGAAAGTATCAGTGCTGAAGTTTTCAAGGAAGATGGCCAACAGAGACTCAGGTTGTCTGTGTACAGTGAACCCCCTTGTTGACTAAGGGGAAGACCTCCTCACATACTAGAAATAAAGGTTTTTCAAAACAACTCAAATGACATTTTCCAATATCATCGTGTTACCAAACTGAGGGACAGTCAAGAAAAAGTCATTTGACAGACCAACACGCTCAAGAAATACTCCCTAATAAATGGAACCTGATAAAAACCTGAAATTGATAGATTCATAATATCTTTTGTCTGATTCCCAATTGAAGGAATTTTTATTTATTAACCAAAGTCACTTCATTTAATGAAAACTCAGACAACCGTAGTAGATACAGTTTTAAATTCATCACTATCTAGTGCCTTCCCTACCCCCTGCCGTGATAAGTAAAGGAAATAAAGAAACACATACATTCGAGTTTATCCTCAGGTCTTCCTCTTTCAAGAAGAGACAGATAACAGACAATGTCCTTCAGATGGATTACTTCTGGGGAACACGTATTTGCAGGAGAAGTACGGGGGGGGGTGATGGCACCTTTATTCATTCTCAGACCTGGAAAAAAAAAATTGCCTTTATATTCTTAAAGGTATCCATACAGTGCTTTCAAAGAAAAAGACAACTAAGAAAATAGATAATGCACAGACCTTTTAGAGAACTATATATTTTTAGGTAAAAAATAGCCAAATTCTCTGGAACTCTAGGATAGCAGAGTCAGACATATTCTATGATTACTGTAAATAATTCAGAGTTTTTTGGTATTCAGGGACATGGAAATTGCTCCTCCTGCCTGTAAGAGCATGTTGGGGTCAGAATCCTCTTGTCCAGGGTGAGCTGATGGACAGATTTGAACACATGAAAAACCACTTTCCTCTTCCACCTTTCTCTGCTTTAGGAAGTGGCAAGAACAAATCAGCTAAGAAGATACTGAAAATTGGCCTTTCACAAAACACTGAAGAAGAGACTTGAGTCTGTCACAGTATGATTTATATGTTGATAATCAGGAATCATTCATTCAGAAAAACACATATTTATGTCAAATATTTGTGGGCACCATGAATAAAACATCCTTTTTCCCATCAAGAAATCGGCCCATGCGTAAGAAAGGGAACATAAACAACAATCGGCTTGAATACCACAGACATTTGATTAGAGAGGAAAGAACATATGACCGTACTTTAGTTTTAATATGGTTCATAACTTTATTTCTGAAACCCATTCACTGTGCTTATTCCAAGACAAGGGTAGAGAACTGGAATGCCTGTCATCAGCAATAGCTGATGACAGCAGATTATTTAGGCGATAATGATTGAACTGAAACTCCTTTATAATAAATGGTTAATTCCATCTAACAGAGATGCATGTGATACCAGATCATGTGTACCTGACAAGACCTGAAGGCAAACCCCAATTATCATTTAAGGTTCATTTGGCAAACAAGAGGTGTTTGGGTGAAATGGCTAATGGGCTGAATGGCTGCTAGATTCCTAATCAAATGGGAGTTACTAGAATGGAGGGAATAATCCCAACCAAACACAGTTCTGTAAGCCTATCAGTCCGGAGCATGCCTCTACCTAACCACATCTCATGCTCTTGTCCATTTTCTTGGATAAGTAACTTTGATGGAGTACCTGGCATCTCCTCCAGCCGTCTCAAGAACCCAGCATATCATTTAATGGATTATGAAATTACTTTCATCATTCACAGTGTTAATATGTAAAGCTACTATTTATTGAGTGTTGAATATGTGGCAGGAACCGTCCTGGAGGCTTTAACATGGATCGTCTCACTTAATTCCCACGTTAACTCTTCGAGGTAGATTGCAATATTCCCATTTTACAGGCTTAAGAGTTCCACAGCTGCCAAATCCACCCTCTTTATTCTGCACTAATGGATGACAGACCAAGGCCAAGGGTAAGAAAAAGTAAGAAAAACAATTTACACGTGAATCCAGGAGAAGCCTTTTATTCTCCCTCTCTCGCCCTCAACATTAGTAGGTTCTGTAACTGCCCCAAGCTTTCTTTTCCATGTTAATCTCTTCTCTTTTCTTCTATTTCATTCTTAAAATTCTGTCAAAGACCCTCTAAATTGAATTTACCAACCATTAATGGGTCACAACCCACATTTCGAAAAACACTGCTTTACATCTTTCTTTCAGTTTTTTGTTTTTACTGAAGTCGTACTTATTTCAAATACAGCTCTATGCTTCACATTAATTCTATTTGATAATAGCTATCAAAAAAGATATAATTATAAATTGATTTTTCTTAACAAAAGTGTCACTGTATGTCTAATACAAACTAATATAGTTATTTTTAAAAAAACAAAAGAAGGCAGAGAATTGAAGACAATCCTGAGTTTTCAAAAATATACATACCTGACTAATTCTACCTAACCAACTAAAGCTAGGCCAGCTGCAGGAATAAGCAGTTCACACTTACGATAAAAGACATTTTGGAACTGACCTCTGACATGACCGTAACTTCCAGACTTGGAAAACACAGCACTTGAGTTATGTTCGGATAAACTATGACCTAACCCATCCTGCCTGGTGAGCTAATCCTCTCGTCTCTGCTTCCCTCCCCCTTACGGTACTGAAATGATTTAATCAGCTTGATTTAACTCTTATACAAAACCTCAGAACAAAACAAGAAAGAAGGAAAATAACATGTTATGACATTCATTTGAAAGAATGCCAACCACATTATATATTGTCACTGATTCAGAACACTTCATGATCATTTGTTTGTATAAAACTAAAGTGCATGCTATTTCTTTATCAGCTTTCATAATACTGAATATAAAAAATCTGGAGAATGTGAGGACCATATAATTTTCTGTTTGCCTTTCTTGTAAGTAATATACATATTGAAAAGAAGCATACAAATATAATTTATATCCAGCCCCACCTTTTTGAAAAAGCATATTATTACACTAAAATGATTTTTGACAAAATGAGTAAATATTTTTCATTTTCTGTTCATGAAATGTTATAAACTAAAAGCTGTATCATATTCATGTCACAGTCTTATATTTAAAAGAATTTAGTTTATTATTTTTTTTTAATTATGGGCTTATATGGCAACACACATTGATGAACTAATCAACTCTTCCTCAAATCCAAAGTTTTTGTTTTGGTTCTTAAGTGAGTGATAAAGCATACAGTTTTTACAATGATTGTTAGGGTGCGTCAAAGGTCTTTTTCTCAATTACTTCATAACAAAAAACTTCGGGAGAGCAGGACTTGACTAAATTTTGAGCTGCTGAACTGAGGAAGTCTCACAGGCTTTTTCCTATTCCTACTCTCGTCCCCCAAATCAGCTCACTTTCTCTTCTGTGGTGAAAATGTTTCTTCATATTTTCATTTAATTTTCTGAAAGCAGGCCCTGGGGCCTCAATCTGTCTTCATAGAGACTTTTTCCACCCTACTCTACCATTAATATACATTTTTTCCTTTCCTTAAATCTGGCTGGAGGTCTTTTCCTCTACTTGTCTCCTTCACTGTCCTAAAAAATTCTTTTTCTTTCAAGCAGACTGTACTAAGGCTTATGTGGAACACAGGAAACAACACAAGTGGCAAGCAAGAGGTTGAAAGCCCCATTTCCTAACTACAGCTTTTCAAGGAGATAGTAAATGGAACCGTACGTTCCTCTTTAGCAGCAGTGGCCTCTGAAGAAGGGGCTCAAAATTCTATGTTCCATTAAGGAAGGCCATTTTAATCCATCCCATCTTTGGCAAAACTCTTCAGAGTTGGAACCGAACACAAAACTAGGCAAAACTTTTGCCTCAAGTGGTCAATATTTGGCTTTAAAGAAAATGTGATTGACACCCAATTTGCAGGCTCACTGACTTGCCAAAGGCTATGCTTCTTTTAATATTTCCTCACAAAAGTGAAGCAAGTGTACACACACATACCATTTATGTCCACGCATGAATATACATCTATATGTATATATACTGTATACAGTATACATATACTGCAGTGAACAAGAAAGCACAAAATAAAGTGAAAAACTAAGCATTGTGATAAAGAGTGTATTAGTTCCGGGGCGCCTGGGTGGCTCAGTCGTTAAGCCTCTGCCTTCGGCTCAGGTCATGATCCCAGGGTCCTGGGATTGAGCCCCGCATCGGGCTCCTGGCTCAGCAGTAAGCCTGCTTCTCCCTCTCCCTCTGCCTCTCCCCCTGTTCATGCTCTCTCTCTCTCTGTATCTCTGTGTCTCAAATGAATAAATAAAATCTTTTTTAAAGGAAAGAGTGTATTAGTTTCATTAGGAAAAATTACGTTGTACTTTGAAAACATTTTTCTGTTTTATGATGATTTAAGTGGGTATGTTTGTACACCTCCTTACATATAAACATTCTTCAAAGTTTTAACTACCAAAATAGTTAGCATTAGTCCAGTTGAGCATTGCCTACTAGTACCACATTCTTCAAGCACATGATTTTCATTGTACTTCATTCTAGACGCTCCGTTTCTTGACACAAAAACCTAAAAAGTTTTGTTTTAATAGATACTTTTAATTCTAGCTTCAAGGTGGAATTACTAGCAAATACATTTTGGGTACATGTTCAATTATTGCCTCTGTTCCAGTTTGTTTTATTGTCAAACACATAGCTCAGATAATGAAAAGGTACTGTTGTATCCATTGTTTCCCTTCATCTATCACAATGGAATATTCAAAACTAATAACATAAATTACATTTCTAAACTTATAAGGCAAGAGAAAAACAACACTGGCAATTTGGCTTTTCTATTTTTCCATACTGGTTCAATTTTCAGAAATTTATCAGGCTTAGAAACAATTTGTCATAGTATAATCATATTTCCAATATCCATATTAATAGTCACAATGAGTAGCACAGACAATCAAGATTAAAAACAATTGTTTGGTATTGTCAGACATTTCATGATTTTCAGAGTTAACCTTCCAACTATGCTTGCCTTAGCATAGCATTATAATTTTTTTTTATGCTTCTACAAACTGGCAGCAAAATGAGGTAGACAGGGTTACAAATCAACAAGGGAAGTAAAATATACATAAAGTGAGGACAGGCAGTGGGATACCTTCCCTGACAGGAGACTGGTGCCAGCAAATCTTCTGTAAGAAATCTGTTTGGACATTGGCAAAAACCCCAAACAAATAATAATAAGGAACAGGGCTTGAAGCACAGGTCTTTGTGGGTGATGTTCTAGAAGTAGAGCAACCTCTGTGAAGGAGTAGTAACAATAACATCCCTGGCCGTGTGCCAACAACACTTAAACAGAGTGGTCTGATTTGACCCTACAATTCTATTTTAGAGACTAGAGGGTGGAAAATCAGAGAGTAAAGTAAACCTCTGATCATCATGTAGCAATCTGGGGAGTCAAGAGTTGAAGACAGGATATCTAATTCCAAACTTTAGGGTCTTTTAAAGTGGTACAATCAAGATCTGTCTACATCAATTATGTCTAGTAAAATATTCCACAAAGATAGAAATATGCTATATATGTACTGTCCAATATGGTAGTATTAACCATATATAGCTGTTAAGCCCATGAAATACGACTGGTGCGACTGAGGAATTGAATTTTTGTCTTATTTACTTGCTAACTAATTTAAATTTAAATTAAAGAGGTACATCGTGTTAATGGCTACCATATTAGACAGTGTTGGCGACATACCATCTACCGGTAAAAAAGTGAAAGTTGGTTGAATTACCCCGTTTCTTGAGTATGCCTACATATGAGAATAAAACTACCACATATAAAAAAAAGTCAGGATAACATCTTTAATTTTTGTCATATTAAAAAGAAATCCCAATACCACCAATGGGTATTTACCCAAAGAAAATAAAAACACTCACTTGAAAAGATATATGCATCCTTACGGGTACTGCAGCACTATTTACAATAGCCAAGACAGGGAAGGACCCCAAGTGTCCATCCACAGATGAATAGATAAAGAAGCTATGGCTTTTACATAATGTGGAATATTATACAGTCACAAAAAAGGTTGAGATTTTTGTCACTTGTGACAACATGGATGGACCTGAAGAGTATTATGCTAAGTGAAATAAGTCAGTCAGAGAAACACAAATACTATATGATTTCACTCATATGTGTAATCTGAGAGGTAAAACAAAGGAAAAAGCAGAAGCAGACCCATTACAGAAGAAACTTATCGTTTCCAGAAGGAAGGGGGCTGGGGAGATGGTGGCAATATAGGTGAAAAGGAGTGAGAGATACAGGCTTCCAGTTATGGAATGATTAAGTCACAGGAATAAAGGGTACAGCAGAGGGAATATAGTCAGTTATTTAATAGCACTATATGGTCACAGACGGTAGCCACACTTGTGGGTAAGCATAGATAACATAACCTATAAACTTGTTGAATCACTTTGTTGTACACCTGAAACTAATCTAATGTTGTATGTCAACTATACTTCAGTTAAAAAAAATAAGTACGGGCACCTGGGTGACTCAGTCGGTTAAGTGCCTGCCTTTGGCTCAGGTCATGATCCCAGGGTCCTGGGATTGAGCCCCACATCATGCTCCCTGCTCAGCGGGGAGTCTGTTTCTCCCTCTCCTTCTGCCCCTCCCCCGGCTCCTTCTCTCTCTCTCTCTCTCTCTCTCTCTCATTCACTCTCTCTTAAATAAATAAATAAATAATATCTTTAAAAAATAAAAAATAAAGAAAAAAAAGTACAAGTCATGGAGATGAGGTGGAGGGAGGGGAATTGCAGGAACATGGTCAAAATGGGATGTAAGTTACAACATGATAACTGTAGTTAACACTACTCTATGACGTAACTGTATACAGTAGTTGTTAAGAGAGTACATCCTGACTTCTCATTATAAGGAAAAAAACTGTTTTTGTTTTTGCTTTTGCTTTTTATTGTACCTGTATAAAATTATGGATAGTACCTAAACTTATTTTGGCAATCATTTCATAATATATTTAAGTCAAACCAGTATGCTGTTCACCTTAAACTTGTACAATGATGTATGTCAATTCTATCTTAATGATACAAAAAATCAAAACAAACCAAAAGAAATCCCAATAATACTCCATAATTCTTACTGTACTCTTTCAGAATAAATGACATTTGGGGAGGTGAAACTATATTGAATTTGATCTTTCCCTATGTCTGCAAACTAAAATGCTGGAAAATAATCTGTTTAATAAAAAATGACATGCACTGAACACTTACAATGTACCTAACACATTATGTTTTTGAGTCCCCCAGCACCCAGTACAATGCCCGCACTTATTTTCTCCATTTTACATTTGCCAGAACAGAGGTAAAAAACAAGGAGGGTAGCCACAATTCAAAAGGCAGTCTGAATGGAGATTTTACATGAAGTATAATTCTGTGGGGCTAGAGAAAAAACTAAATCAGAGAAATTTGTCTCCTGCCTCTCAGTAAATGACCTTTTGTCTTTGGAGTCTGGTTTTCAAGACTCTTAAGAGTGTGTACATTGATTATTTCATAAACTTTTGGAATGAAATTAGAAATCCTAGTCATAGCTGAGAGCTCTAAATGTTCATCTGCCACTCAGCCCATTCCCTGGGCCATCTATAATAAAACACATTTGTGGATGCACACACACACACACACAGATATATGTTTGCCCATGTAAAAATAATCATGCATATATTCATATTTACCAAATCTTTACCAGCATTTTGTTATAGGGAAATGGATTATGGATACATTTTCTTTTTGCTTATCTGCATTTTCTAATAGGTATATAACAAGCATGCCTTTATAAATATAAACCCAAATAGATATTAAGAACTTTTAATATTAGCTGTGTAAAACCAAGTTCTAGGATAAAGCACTGAACACAGCAGATAAAAAAAGAATCCCATTTTTATTTTATTTTTTTTAAAGATTTTATTTATTTATTTGACAGAAACAGACAAAGCAAGAGAGGGAACACAAGCAGGGGGAGTGGGAGAGGGAGAAGCAGGCTTCCTGCAGAGCAGGGAACCCGATGTGGGGCTCGATCCCAGGACCCTGGGATCATGACCTGAGCGGAAGGCAGACACCTAACGACTGAGCCACCCAGGCACTCCTAGAATCCCATTTTTATAGGGCTTTCTTTCTAATGGATCAAAGCCAATGTTCAGTACCACTGCATTTTTTCCTAGCATTACTAGGTATTTTAGGGCATATCACAAGTTAAGTAGAGTTATGACTGATTTGGGGGCACCTGCATGACTCAGTCAGTTAAGTGTCCGACTCTTGATTTCCGCTCAGGTCATGATCTCACAAGTCATGAGATCCAGTCCTGTGTCAGGCTCTGCACTGGGCATGGAGCCTGTTTAAAACTCTCTCTCCCTCTCCCTCTGCCTCTGCCACTTCCCCTCTCCCCTTCTCAAAAAGAAAAGAAAAGAAAAGAAAAGAAAAAAAGCACCT
>NW_027397074.1:31785525-31996017 GCF_003265705.2 Callorhinus ursinus
AAAAAGAAAAGAAAAGAAAAGAAAAGAAAAGAAAAGAAAAGAAAGAAAAGAAAAGAAAAGAAAAGAAAAGAAAAGAAAAGAAAAGAAAAGAAAAGAAAAAAGTTATGACTGTTTTTGGACTCTGAAAAGTACTAAATATCATATTTGCTTTTATTAGAATAAAAAGCTATAAATAATATTCATGAACATGGCAGTGCCACAATCTTAAGATAATACTATCATTTAATATGCAATCATTAACATGGAACTGAAAATACAAAAATCCCTTTACAGTGGGTAAATAAATCTAATGGTAAAGATGGCAAATTTGAAGATCAGCATTTTACTTAGAATATTCAGATAGAAGAATAAAGAAACCTATATAATAAAGTCCAATATATTCAAACCCATTTAATAATTAAAGGGGAGGTTTGGGGGAACTTTTCCTTTACTGACAGTAATTTTATCATGAATAGGGCCTTGAAGTGAGGATTTTTCTATGGTTTCCATGAATAGTTTTCAGAGTTTCAGGATAAAAGATTTATTGGAGTAAAATAATTTGTGGATTACTACTACTACAAATAATAATAATTAGAAGAGTGAATTTGGTGCCATAAAAGCATAAGAAATGTAATGGTTGATGTAGATAAATGCCTATTGGTCAATGGATAGGAATTATCTTTATTTCTAGAGCCCTTGTATGTAGGTATGTAAGTCTACCAACATTAACAAATGCACAAATGTATCTTAAATGCCTACTATGTGCCAACAAGCTCCCTATCTCACAGTCACACAAGCCTTGAACTCTGTTCAGTTTGTGTTTTGGGGGACCTTGTCTGCCCTTTTTTGTATTGTGGAAACTTTAGTAGTTTATTAGACACAAAAGACCTATAAAGCTACCTATAGTGAAAATATGCATGAACATGCACACACACACATATTTTTAATATCCTCAAGACAGTCCTGATAAGAGTAATAATTTCTCAGCACAATTAATGAAGTGTGTCTTTTGGCAAGAATATCCAGGAAGGTCATTTGGCAAAACAACATTTTCCCAAGGGTTCAAATACCTCATTTTCATTATACAATTTTCTGTCCTTAATTTGATTAACTTCCTTATAGACAAAAAGAAATTCTTTCTCCCTTTCTGCCTAAAAATATTACCTGTGGTATGACTCTCTGGTTGTACTGAAAACATAAAAGAATTACATTCACTAATGATACTGTGGCTTAATAGCATAAATTAATTAGCTATTGCCATACAGGATGGGCAATGAAAGGGACCAAAAATAAAATGCTTTAACTCTTTCAGAGGTGGCTGTTATTATTCTCAATCTTAAATATCTTGACTCTTCTGTACCTTCAAGCCTCACGTACCTTCATGATAGCTTCCACCCCACTGGCTTCAAACTGTGTAACAACTCCCCAGGTTCACCATAGGGCCTTGGCTCCCTCCTTGGCCTCTTCTCCAGATGCTCTCTTCCAGTCACTTCATCGGCCCTGGCCCAAGGATTCAAGGCATAGACCCAGATCTCTCGGTACTCAGCAAGCCTATCTTCTTCTAACTCCTAAGGCCACAGGACTCTGCCCCTGCCAGGACAACTCCGCCAACCCTTCCTCCAGCCATGATGGTACTTCCAAGGTCATAACTACCATCTAATCTGGGACCATCAAAAATGATCTTCAGGGAACCTGGGTGGCTCAGTTGGTTACCTTTCTGCCTTCAGCTCAGATCATGATCTCAGGTGTCTGGGATGCCCCAGGCGCCCCATGTTGGGCTCCCTGCTCAGTGGGGAGTCTGCTTCTCCTTTTCCCTCTGCCCCTCCCCACCACTTGTGCTCTCTCTCTCTCTCTCAAATAAATCAAAATAAAATCTTTTTTTTTAAAATGGTCTTCTTGTGACTCATATCCCAGTTTCAGTCATTCATGAGAAATTCGGGGCTCCCAGTCATCCTCAGTTTCGACCTGTACTTTCTATCTAACCAATGTTTGCTAATAGCATTCCTTACCTTACCTTCCAACACGCTATGTATATTTTTACTTATTTACTAAAATGTAATTGACTATAGAGGAAGGGAAGTAGTTTCATTTTGCTCACTGAAATATGAATAGTGTGTGTGGGTAGGCACATTGTAAGTGATCAATAAATATTTGTGAATGATATAAAATACTACTCAGCCATAAGAAAGAATGAAATCTTGCCAACTGCAACAACACAGATGGAGCTAGAGAGTATAATGCTAAGCGAAATAAGTCAGTCAGAGAACGACAAATACCATACGATTTCACTCATATGTAGAATTTAAGAAACAAGATAAATGAGCAAAGGGAAAAAGAGAGAGAGACAAACCAAGAGACAAACTCTTAATTATAGAGAACAAACTGACGGTTACCAGAGGTGAGGTGGATGGAGGGATGGGTGAAATAAATGGGGATTAAGGAGTGCACTTGTCATGATGAGCACTGAGTAATACACAGAATTGTTGAATCACTGTATTATACACCTGAAACTAATATAACACTGTATGTAAACTATGCTGGATTTAAAATTTATTTAAAAATTTAAAAATAAATAAATATTTATGAATGAAATAATAAGGAGTTTCTTACAGTTCACACACTATACTTTCATGGGGCATTTATTTTTTTAATTTGGAGTTGAAATGTACATGTTTTCTCTTCTTGAAACTCCCTTCCATGCTCTCCTACAAGTACCTGTCCCTACCTCTACTTAAACTACATAATTTCAATTTATGATTAAAATCTCAGATGATCTTGATAAATAGATGACAACTTTTATTTTATTGTAATATGACTGATCACCTAATTGACTATCTTTTTCTGTGTGGCTCTAAAGGATCCTCAGTTTTCTGGTGCAATTTCTGGCACATAAGTTATTTTTAAAAAAAGAATGGTGGAGGGGCACCTGGGTAGATCAGTCAGTTAAATGTCTGACTCTTGATTTCGGCTCATGTCATGATCTCAGGGTTGTGAGATTGAGCCCCACGTCCCTTTCTCTCTCTCTCCCCCTCTCCCTCTGCTCCTCCCCCACGCCTCTAAAAAAAAAAAGAACAGTGGACTGCATGAATTAATGAATTAATAAAATAAATAATTAAGAATTACAACTGGACAAGTCACTACATGACCTGATATAAAGGGTGCTAGGAAATCTTCTTTTTTTCTGCCCTATAAAACTAATAATAACAACAAAAAACACTTGCCCTAACCTATAGCTAATAACAGACATTTACTGTTATAGAGTCAACATTTTAGACATTGTGGAGCCAAACAGAAATATACAGTATAAGTGTTTGAACCAGTTAACAAATCAATTCCATTCTCTTTTAATTACTACATTCTTAGAGAAAGTAGAAGTTACTAATAAGTACCATTAACCGCTACCCTATACAAGACCAGTGATCATTGAGCTGAAGGTGGTTCATTCCCAGAGCTGCCGTGCAGAGCTGGTCTAGGTGGGAGTTAGGGAGGAGAGGGACACACCAGTTCTTGTACAAGAAGAAGAAGGTGTGACTTTTACATGTTGCCAGCGTTGCTTCCCAGTGGCACACTCCAGGTGTCCCATCCCAGCAGGTGCTATTCAACTAGAGTGACACATTCGCTGAGACTTGAAGGAGTTGGGTTTTGTTGTGAGATAAGAGACCACAGCAGACTTAAGTCACAGCAAACCCTTTGGTATGTAAAGGGTCTGTTGCATGGGTCAAGAGAGAGAGAATTGGGACTGTAGGCAGGTCAACAAGCTACATGGCATTGTGCTCACTACTATGAAAATCAGATTTTATCATTTTCTTAACTGCAATGCCCAGGCCTTGGAGTGGCATTAAAGCCATCTTGGGGGGGGGGGGGGGGGAGTCTCAAAAGGTGTGGGAAGGCCAGTGGCTGGGACTTCCTGTACTTACATCTCTCCTGCACCCCCCTCCCTTCACCAAAGCAACGCTGCTTTAATCCACTTTAACTATCAAGGATTTAAGTTTACATGAAAAATAAAAAATTTAAAAAACTTTCCATAAGGTGATAGTGAAGGCCTGAAACTTGGAAACCCAAGACGAATCTAATCAGGCTTCAGTGTTAGAAAGCATATCGTGGAGATGGGACGTCAGGGCCCAGCTGGGAGCCATGCTAATGGCTACTCTCTAACACAAACAATGATGGATCATACCCACACTGGCAGAATGTTTGAGAAGTTATAATGAGCAATAGAGAGCATTTTGTGATTAACTAAACATGAGGCATGAGGCGGTGCAGGGTGGAAGAGTCCAAGATTTTAGGATTGTTAAAGTGATAGATACTTGGGTTCCATTCACCAAGAGACAAGAGAGAAAGAAGCAGGTGTGGGCAGAATAGCATTATTTGACTTTCAAACACATTTAGTTCGATTCCTTATGGAACATCCAAGGAAGAGCTCCATCTGGAATATAGTTAATACATATTCTCTGTGAGCTGAAGAAACATGTCTGGGTTGTATGGGGAATAATTGAGGTATTTTATGTTAGTGCCTATTTTTTGTATGATATGAAAAATAATTAACCTATTGAGAATGAGGGGAAAGATTTGAATAAACTAAAGGAAGTTTGAAAATTTTAGCCTAACTGAGCTAGGAGACAGTATCAAGAATAAATACTTTTTATGGTAGATTTTTTTAAAAAGCTGAAGTGGTATTAAGGCCATGTTAAAATTGGATGTTAAGAATTTGCAGAGGCAACAATCTGCATATTTATGAAATTTCCCTTTGGTTATTCTCAGTATTCAAGTTGAAGGGCCCGAAATATGAACTCATAATATTGATTCATGGTCAAGGGTATATGAGCCACTTGCCAAAAAACAAAGGTTCCAAATGATTCAACCATTCTGTAAAGAGAATAGTTCAGGTGATAGATTCTGGGGATGAAGGTAAAATCAGAAGTTAGTCACTGGGCTGGCAAACATGTGAGGCATTAGGGACCTGACATTCACAATGAAGCAGAAGAGGTTATGAGAAAGCCGGAAAGATAAAGCATTAGGGGATATCTTCAAAAATTAAAAGCCCAACTTGGGAACAGTAGAAAGAATCATCTAACATTTTAAGTAGGTGATAAGAGGCACTTACACTGCAACAAAATATTCCCCCCAAAAATCATTCACTACACAAAATACCAGATGGATCAGTAGCTACTACAAGTTCCAACAAAAACCAACTACACACACACACACACACAACTTTTATGCATCTAACTATTTAAAATTTTTGTTTTAGGGCGCCTGGGTGGCTCAGATGGTTAAGCGTCTGCCTTCGGCTCAGGTCATGATCCCGGGGTCCTGGGATCAAGTCCCGCATCGGGCTCCCTGCTCCTTGGGAGCCTGCTTCTCCCTCTACTTCTCTCTCTCTCTCTCTCCCTCTCTCTCCCTCTGTCTCTCATGAATAAATAAATAAAATCTTAAAAAATAAATAAATAAATAAATAAAATTTTTGTTCTATAAAAACTAAATGTTTTACATTTACCATATCTCCAATACTTGAATACTGTTCACTAACAAGAATAACATTTTTCCCAATTTAGTTTTGCTTTTATTGAGAAACCATTTTTCAGTTGATACAGCGTCAAGAATGGTTATCACACCCTTGTTGGTACTGTAGTAATGAAATATAGTGAACTCTCCTCAGGGTGGGGTGGGGTGGAGGGGTGGTAAACAAAACAGATTATAGCTCTTTTCTATTCAAAATTTATTTGTGATTTTTTTCAACCCAAATATATCTTATGTAGATAACTTCGATTATGGCAAAGCAGGGTTCTAAAAATAAAAATACATGTATTTTTTACTATCAAAGGTAAGTCTGAAAGAATATGGGGTTGAAAACAGTCCTACAAAGGACCCCATGCACTAATGTTTTAAAATGTGGAGACCAAGTTTTGAAAAGGAATTCCAGTTTGATTTATTTTTTGCTGTATGAGAGCTACACAGCCCATCTTGCAACTCCTTACAAGTAGATCTGCGCAGAATATGTGGCTGTCCCAAAAGAAGTACAAGCTGTTACCCTTTAATTTTTTTTTTTCCATTTTGGAACCTGATTTGATTTCTACTCCTTGTAAATTTGGCATCTTATATGTAATACTTACTACATGCTATTTGGAGACAAGAAGGTTTGAGATTTTAATTTCTTACAAACCTACCTAATTAATTAGAATCTCTCCTCTCTTCTCTCCAAGTCTGACACAATTACTCAGACACACAACATCTCAAAAAGTACCCCCCTTCTTTCTCCATACACAAGAATAGTTTTGTTTCATATAAAATGAAAGAGACAATTTTATTATTTTATTCAGTCTATGGTATGTGCAATCCATTTATAGCATGAAATGGGAGAACAAGGAAGTTTTAATTTCTAGATCAAAGTAAGGAATTGTCCCATTTTAAAATGTTCAGCCCAGAACACTGGTAAGCTCCACACTGTAAGAACAAACAAAATAAGGAGCAACAGGCTCTAGTCTCCAGCTCATTTCCACATTGAGAAAGGCACAATGAGCCTGGCTACACAATCCTGCACAGACCATGGTGATACTCCTAAGATGTCTGACTCCCCTCTTGAGCTCCTGAGCTACCAAACCCAGAAGGAAGTCATACCCTCCACAGAAGTCCCAGGGCGAGTTCTGCCAGGCAACACCTTCCCCGCAGAATCCTACATCCCAGTTCAAAGAAGTCCTTCTTCCAAGATTCTGAGTTTTGATTACTCCAACCTAGGAGTGGCACATGCTTCCTGTGGTTCTACCTCTGCATTACCTTAGTATTCCTCTTTGGTTTTTCAACCCTCCAACCCTGTTTAACAAATCACCTATTTTACATTCAGTAGAGTAATACAGTGAGATATTTGTTCTCCTGACTGGATGGAGCTGGACACAATTAGCAACAGGTATTAATTCATTAGACATCTCTGAAAAGCTACCCATAATGACAGAACCAATCATCTCCATGGTGATATTAAATTTAAAAAGAATAAGTGTCTAAGAGAAAAATCAAAACTCTTCTATGAAAGTATGTTAGAAATTTACAGAAGTGATATAAATATTATGTTTCCTACACAGAACTGCTTTGCGACTACATTTTCATATATAAAGTTACCTATATTTAACTAGTCATTTCAAAGAGCACTTTTCCAGTTTTGACAGAAGTTTTTCTTAAAATTTTTACCTAAACATAGACTTCTAAGACTTTGAATGACAAGTGATGGATAATGATAAAGTATATTTTCTCTAGTGTTTAGCTATTACTATATTGGAGACACTTTAAATATTTTGCACTATCAGTATAAATCCTGAAAGAAAGATATTTCCTAAGCAAATCATCTCTTCTCTTATAGAGAACTTGATACTGATTTTCCCTTCAAGGATTTTACTACATATACATTTTTAAAGTATATAATTAGACTTACCTCCTGAAAGGAGAGCAGGCTTACTTTTTACCATTGGACTAGAATGAGGAAATTTGTTGCTAAATGACATGAAAAGGTGTGCTGTGAAATCATCAGGAAGCTCTGCCTCTAGGAATGTCTTCATAAATAGCTTAAAACCTTCAAAATCTATTGTCTGGAAAAAAAATTAAACATTTATTTTAAAACTCAGCCAATGTTAAGATCATGTTCTAAGTTCAAAATCAACAGTTGTAGAAATGACCTCAAACATTTCTATACCCAAGTCCACAAAAGGACGGTAACTATTTGAGAAATACATGGAGCAGTCCTAGGCTAACAGCGGTGCTTAGATATATATAAATCTCACCTGTGGCAGGGCAACAAGAAAGGCAGAAGCTTTCCAGTCAGACATTTCTATCTCCCCACTATCTGTATCCCCTTAAAAAATCTACTCTTTGAAACTTAGTTTCTTCCTCTGTAAATTGGGAGTAATATTCCCAATCCTGCAGAGTTACTATTATAACTAAATCAGGCAACTAACGTGAACGTGCTAATACACAAATGAACACAGCATGAATACTCTGAAATAAAAGAATTTCTCTTTTCTCCTTTCCTTGTCTCTAATGGTGAATCTTGTTCTCGACAACTGGAGAAAGGGGTTAATGTAAAAGTTTCACCAAAACACCAACATCAATTGATATGAAATTCCAAAACTTCCCATGCAAACTTTCAAAGAAACCTATTTCAATATCCTTGCCCACTCATACTCACTGCAGGTCTATAAAAAACATACAAGCAAAACACCAGACATTTAGGGGCACCTGGGTGGCTCAGTTGGTTGAGCGACTGCCTTCGGCTCAGGTCATGATCCTGGAGTCCCTGGATCGAGTCCCGCATAGGGCTCCCTGCTCAGCAGGGAGTCTGCTTCTCCCTCTGACCCTCCCCCCATCTCATGTGCTTTCTCTCTCTCTCATTCTCCCTCTCTCAAATAAATAAATAAAATCTTTAAAAAAAAAACAAAACAGACATTTATGTGAAGAGAACCATCGCTACATTGAGACTCTCCATGTCCACTCGGGGAAATGGTGATGAGAACCACCTTCTATCCTCTAGTTCAGTAGGGAATTTCACAGGAGCCACCTGGAGAGCTTGCTTTCTCTGAGCAGAGGACAGTGGACCAGGATCTGACTCTTGCCTGAAAATTGAGGACAAGGGTGTAGGTGCTTTGGGACAAAGTCAAGTAAATGGTACTGTACTGGGCTTGGCCAACACCCTCCTGACTGCAGGGACAGTGACGCATAAATGTTTCCTGGGAAATCAATATGGACCTTATGGAAGAGGCCAGTGGGGTTGTGTTGGGTCCCATCCAGGAGGCCATTTGAAAGGACAAGGAGACTTACAGAGAAGAATCTGGAATAAAGCCGCACCTGTCCAGATCAAGAGAGTGCAAGGTCAATGGGCCTCAAAGGAAGCACGTGTAGGGCATTTTTTTTTTCTACCCAGTTCAGTGTAACTGAGATGAAACTAAAAATAGGACAAAAATGAAATTTGGCAGACTGATGTTCTTAATTTTGATCAAACTTCTGGCAGATGAGAATAAAATGAATTCCTTAAACTGCTATTTTGGATAGAAAAAGTATTTGTTCCATGTAATTATATTGGGGTAAGATGGTACAGAATGACCAATTTTATTATAATATTATTTTGAATAAACCTAAAATGGAATATGACATACAGGGATATCACTAGAGAAAGTACATTTTTGTAGATGAGATCATATGCCAATTAAGAACATGTATATGTATGCTTCTGCACCTAATCGAATCTCAAGACAATAAAAAGCCAAACCAAAGCCAAAACCAAACCAAAACAAAAACAAAAACAAAAAAACTTCACTTTGTTTATTAATGGTTGCAAAACTCTGCCTACCCCTTATTCTGACATTTTTAGTTAGTTTAATCTTGCTAACTAGATTTCAGACATTTACACTGGTAGCAGTAAAAAGACTTTATTTTCTTCCATATATAAGAAATCACCACCACCACAAAATATAATAAATTCTACTAGTAGAGTGAACCACATAATTAAAAACCATGAATAATATAAAAATAGAAAGAATAGCCTCAGGTAGCAGAAGTACTTCTGAAAAGCAATTTGCTACCACGAATGAAACTGAGGTTCCAAAAAATGCAGATAAGGCCAAAAGCCTGACCATAATATCCAAATGCGTTTTCTTGAGCAGAAACACCTACTCTTGCTACTAGGGTTCCTTAAAACCTATAACCCATAACCCCATGGCCTATCTCGAGAGAAGTAATCCACACTCAGTAGGATTAGTAACCAACTCCGATAGACAATCCTCAAATGTGTGAAGCCTCATGGGACACCTGGAGTTAATTTTATTACACATATATGGAAACTTTGTGTAACAAACATATTCAGAGGCATTGTGGTTAGAAGCATGGTTATTTGTATTCACTCTTGCTCCTTAGCCCTAAGCCTTTCGGGGTCAGCACTGTGTTTGCCAACATAACAGCTGACAAGAACATAGTTTTGAAGTCAGACTACTTGAATCTGCACTCAGATCCAACACCTTCTAGCTGTGTCAAGGTGGGCAATTTATTAATCTCTCTGTGCCTTAATTTTTCCATCTATAAGTAAGAATAACAATAACTACCTCTTTAGAAAGGTAGTGGTCTGTTAGAAATTTCAAACAATTTTTGAAGAATAAGTCTCAAAACCGCATTACCTCAGATGTTTTTATATGCATTTAACAAGTTATTCCATGGTTCAACCTTTCTGGTTATTGTGATTACTTGTTTTAGAAAGCTGGTGACAAAATATGAACAAAGGACTAGAATTGTTGACAGTTTTTCTCTGGATCGTCTGTTGGGATATGATTATATTTTACAACAGAACTATTTCAAGGCAAGAGTTTCAAATGAGAACAAAGGAAAACAATAACAACAAACCAACAAACAAAAACAAAACAGACTTGAGAATAAAATACTTTTGTGTCATATTCCAATATCTCCGCTTGCCACCTGAGTGATTTGGGGCAAGGAAATGGTCTGCTCTTTTAAAGAAAAAATCTGCCACATCCCAAGTGTGTGCTCTTTATAGAGCAGTACATAGCCTAAATAGAACCTCTTTGAAATTAGCATCTATAATTTAATGATGAAAACCAGAAAAATAAACAACCAAAAAGAAAAAAATGAATAAATGTATAGCATCCCTGTTAATAAGGAATGCATTACTCCTTGGTCCTTCTTTTTCATTTCTCAGGAAAACTTTCTAAAATTAAATGCTGCAGCTCTGCCTTGCTCAGTAAGCAAAAAGCAGTTTAGTTTTATTCTCTGACAGCTCAGAGCCTTAATTTTTTCCATATAAAATGATATATAAGATCAACCATTCAGGATTGTCATCTAAATGTAATAATAAATCAATATAAAGCACTTAACATGCCCTTGGGCACACAACATGTAAAATAAATGAAATAATAAAATAATAAAAGGAAGTCCTGGTTTGAGGTTTAATGGATTTTTTATTATCTTAATTTTCCTTCCTCTTCATTAGTCCAGAAAACCAGAAAATTCACTGCATCTTCCTGAATCAAGCCTGCAGTTTTTGTGTTTTAGACATTTTGCAACTATTGTTCTATATCAGGCAACATTGACTAATCACGGCTTTTAGAACATGAGCATTTATAAACAGATATTTTACTTTAAAAATAAAACCTTATTATCAAAATAAGAATGAAGTTTTCTATGGTATCATATCTTAGAAAGTTTTCTAAGATATCATCCTATTAGGTTTTACTGACGATGTAAACTTCTCTTTCAAACTTCTTCACAGTGTTGGTGGGAGCAAAACTCCCCTCCTTTACATTTCGGTCATTGCACACAGCTTACAAAGTTGTAAAACTCACACTTCTTTACAGCCAAAAATTAGCTATTTCAGAGTTTCCAATTCATAGAGGAATTATTCTTCAACACCTTTTCTGGTTAACCCATCTCCTTCTTTTCTTGTATGGTAAAAGATTTTCAAATCTCTTTTAAAAATTCTATGTTGTCCAGCATATCAGATATTTTTGTAAGTGGATACGTCCTCCACCTATATGTTTTCCTTATTTCATGATTCAGTAGAATATCGCCGAATTTAAGTATCTTGTTTTCTACTGCTGTCGTGGAGGAGCATTAGAATTGGTTTTTGAACACTGTGACCTTTAAATAGAATGAGATCACTTATATGCACATCAATGGGAAACACTAATGTAAAACGATGGGCTGGACTTAAGTGAATGAGTGTTCAAAAATCAAACTGGCTATAAGCTCAGAGACATACACACCACACAATATTTAAAATTTTGAGAACTGCTTTTTCATTTTTTTTTTTCTTAAGGAGCAGCCACAGACTACTTAGGGAGGTAACATAGAGAATCTGCAAAGATTCAGACTGAGGGAGCTGCTCAGATGTTGCTGCCAAATTGGCACAAATTCAAAACACATTTCTATATGCCTTTCATTATTATATCTGACCATCTGGATTCTTTGTTCTGAAATCCCTGTTAATACTAAAGAAATGACACTAGTATTCATCCAAGTAAATTCAAAGTGAAGGAAAATAAATGTCATCACTCTATCATTAATTTATTCTGGCGGTTTCAGGATGGAGATTTTCTCATATTCAGCAAATGTTTGTGGTACATCCACTTTGTACTAGACTCTGCCCTAGTTCTTGGGGTAAAGATGCTACTGGCACATGCGAAAATCCTTCCACCAGAGGCTTATCTTCTAACAAAGGGAATAAGTAAATAGAAAAATAAATAGGCTAAATGTACAATGTTTGACAGTATTAAGTGTTGTAGGGGGAAAAAAAAGAAGGAAAATGTTTATATATTTTGCGAGGAGGGGTGCCTGTAGTTTCAAATCTGATGATCAGGAAATGAGAATCTGTTCTTTGAATACAGATTTAAAGGAAATGAGGGAGATAGCTTTGCATATTTTTGAGAAAGAACATCTCAGATAGACAAAACAGGTAGTGCAAATGTCCTGAGGTATAAAAATGCTCCTGTTTTAGAGGCATTTCTATAAAAGCTAGTGGGGAGGGGCAGGAGAGCAGAGCAGGAGTGAGGGCAGACTAGAGTAGCAGGAAATACATTTCTGTGTGTTTATTATAGAAGGTTAGGGGAGAACGGCATCAACTGTGACAGATATCACCTAGCCACTTGAAACAGTCAAATACTAAGTTTTCAATTTAGGATACAATACTGCAGATGGCCCATTCTCAAATTCTACATGTTGTCATAGATACAAGATAGTATATTTTTTGGCAACATCAAGATTGGATCCTCAGTGCAGTTACAGGAAACCTGTAAGATGCTATTCAAATTGATGTGTTTAATTATGATAAGACGTAGCTAATTAAGCTCATAAGTAAGTAAATATCTTCTCAAACTGTTTTTACATGGTTCCATTCTAACTGAGGTCACATCTTGAAAAGAAGGTTACTATATATTTCAACAATAATTAGTACATAGTCAATATGAGGTCATTAATACAGAATTAGAGAAGGCGTTTTATTATTCAGTTTGGTGGTCTGTCTTCAAAACTGCTCTGGTTGTAGGTTTGATAAGAAGAGGAAAAGGACTGAATTTGGATTAGGAGTCAGAGGGCAGAGAAGCAGAAATACCAGGTACCATGTTACTTCCATTCCTTGCTAACTAACTGGCCCAGCACTTAAGCAGTCGTGGGAGAGGAACAGATACAGCACACACAGTAGGTCTAGGCCCAGGACAGCCTTCTGGCTTGTGGCCAGGCTCGGCAGGGGAAACGAATCACATCTCAGGTCCTCCACTCATACCTCATGGTAGAAGAAAATCACTTTAGAGTTGGAAAGACACATCAGAGTTCTTTTTTCTTACTTTATAGTTGAGAAAAGTGAGGCTCGGAAAATAAAGGTGACAGGATTGGTTGGTGGTGTATCTCAGATATTCCCACTTTCACTTTTCATGTGTATTCTAGAACTTTTGTATGAAATCACTAAAGTGTGACCAACAGCCACTGCCTTTAAACATCAATGGAACACCTATATATCAGGCACAGAGCTAATTATTTCATATACACTTTAGAATGTAACCCTTTGAACAACTCAGTAAGGCCAATACTCTTCTTACTGGATAGCTGAACAAACTGAGGCTAGTAACTTGTCCAAAACCTGCTAATATATGGCAGATGTGGGATTTGAACTCAGTTCAGTTGGACTCCTAAAACCACGTTTTCTCTGTTACACTTTCCAGATGCTTCCTTTCATGGGAAAGGTTGAATTTGGTTCTGGGAGGACAGTTAAAGCTTACAATAAAGTGGTGTTTATATCTTTGCTAATAATTATATCAGTGTCAATATCCTTGTTAAAGACACTTAAAATATTACATTAGGCAGCAGCACTACCAAACGTAGGTTATGAATTCCCAGGTTTCTTATTAAGGGAAGGAAGCAACTCAGTTGTCTAAATGTAAAGGTTATACACATTAGCAGAATCTACAGTGCAGAGTACCAAGTACAAAGATAAGGGAAGCCCAGGGAACTATGAAATTAATTCAGCCTTGGGCCAAGGATCATCTACTAACAGGAAATGTAAAGAGAAAATCCTACACTCACAGAACACTGATAGACCAAGAACACCATAGAGCAATAAATACACACGCCCTTCTCCCCCCAACCCCCACTTTGGCTGACCTCAGCTTTCCCTGTTCCTTCTATTCTGCAGCTGAAATTGCTTGCCTACTAAACATCTCCATATGGAACAGAGACTGAGCAAGGTAAAGGAAGAAACTCATTCTGCTGACCCCGAGAAAAGGCAGGGCTAATATTGACACCAGTTTTCAGACAGCCTCTAGTAGGAATGCAGGTTGTGCAGAAAGGAGTGTTTGTTGACCAAGGTGTTCAATAAATATCTTTTAATAGCTAAATCCTCCTGCATTGAAGCAGCCATTTTACTCTGAAGAGTTGTCTCCTAAAACCATAAAGCCCACGTAGTCTGTCTTTGGGGGATTTGGTAGGTTTCCACAGAGGTCGGGGTAAGATCAAGGAAGTGTCATCCTCTGAAAGAGACTAGTAAAAGTCCTAACAGTCAATGGGTTGCCACTTCAGCCTTGCCTCATCCTAGGACACTATAATATGTAGGAGCTGTATCTAAGCCAATCAAGATCATTCTGGTGTAACCCACTGTACTGTAACATGTTGAGTACGAGATCACAGTGTTTGCTGTCATTGAAGCCATAGGGACACTTGTGAATAAAAAGCTAGTACATACCCATTACTGTCCTGGGGAGACATTATTATGGTTTTAAGTATCTCATGCATTTTGATAAGACATATTCCTAGTATGATAGAAAAATCCATTCAGAGATGCCCAAAATGTGTTGTAATTCTATGCACCCTGCTGAACTATGGACCCAAAACTTGCTTTAGAAACTGGGCTGAAGTTTCTAAACTTGCTTTAGAAACTGGGCTGAGAGTGACTGAAGCAACAGTTGGGTTATTCTTTTTCTCAGAAAGGCAAAGATCAATGGCTTTTCAGTTCTAGTTCCCTCACAGATTCTAATAGCACTAGATATGCCTAATCCTCCCCACAAAGAAATCCCTTTCAATTGCATCTACATGCAATTATAAACCTCCTATTGTAAATTAATAAATTAAGACTTTCATTAAATGAATTATTTTACTGGAGTCTGATCATGTTTTGGTGAAATTAGAAAATTAAATTCAAGGGTCTACAAAACTATAGCCCACCCTCTAGACCCTCTTTGATTACATTAAGGTATTAACTTCTCCATTTGAGACTTTGATTTGAACAAATATCAGTCAGTTATAACTTTATAAGGATTACATATAGCCTTGCATATTACACAAATCTTAATGGTGCAGAAGTACAGGTCAGTGATATGGATGAGAAATTCATAGCTCACATCAGAATAAAGAAAGAAAAGACAGATTTTAATAGAAAAGAAAATGTCTTACTTGGTTAAGAATGTCTTGTTTCTGTGAATGCAAGGAAAGAAAGAATACAGGTGTTAATGTAAGATAATTTATACTCATTATCTCATACTGCTGATAACTTAATTAAAAGGTCAATTTTACAGAATGATTTTAAAACATACCCCAGACCCATGGATCTCAGAATGTGGTCCTGAAACAGTATCATTATCATCAACTGTGAAACTGATAGAAATATACATTTTTGAGCCTCACCCTAGAAATACAGAAACTAAGGACAGGGCAGGAGAGCAGGCAGCAATCTGTGTTTTAAGGAGACCCCCAGGTAATTCTGATACAAGCTAAAACTTGAGAATGATTTACTAGATCAATCTGGGAGTGTAATAAGCACACAGTTCTAATAGGAGATAAATATAATGAATAACACATATAAGATAATTAAAACCTTCCAGAGAAGACTATGAAAACACAACAGTATATATGAATCTATATTAGATTATTAATCTTTATTTCCCACTCCTAATGCTTCCATCTTTGAGAACAACATGCGTGGCCCATTACTATGCCTTTAAAGATAAAGATCTTCCCATACTTATACCACTACTTAATTTCTTTCCATGTCTTTAGATATCAATGGAACAATTTAGAATTGAATTTGAAATCCAGGGGGAAATATATATATATATATATAAATTATTATATTATATTAATATATTTCTGTATTAATATTATTATTAAATAATTAATATTATCACATTAACATATATATTTACTTATACTATAATATACTATACATATTTTACATATATAAAATGCAATGTCAAACTGGTTCTTTCTCATATGATCAAATTTAATTACTTTATGAATCATTTATATCTGAGATTTCCTGACTATATTTTACTGTGAACCATCTCACCAAGACTGGATGGCTACTACAAACTAGTTATAATCATACTCTTAATATTGTATCATTCATATAAGATTAGCTGGAGATGAGGAAGAATCTCTTACCTTGCTGGACATGAGTTAGTAATTACATGCACTGGAAAATGCCATACTCATTACATAAGAAATGCCATTCAATGTATGTGAAATACCTCTCTCTTCCCTTTACTCTCATCTCCCACGCCTTGCCTTTCATTCCATGGCCCAGTCAATGAAGTGAAGAGAAAAGGGCATTATTCTTAAACTGGGATTCCAGACAATTAGGTTTTAATTATGGCTCGTGTCATGAAACTAGCTGGTTAATCTTGGAAAAGTCATTTTACTTTTCCTACAGTGACTTTCTTCATTTAAAAACTTTATAATCTTATAAACTTTATAATCTATAATCTTTATAATCTTCTGTTTGGGAATCTCCAGACCTTCTTAAAGTTTTTATTCTTGGTGAATCTTTAAAGCCACTGTTTAGATTTATATTTTTTGATTCTTTTTTTCAAAGAAAGATTTTTAAATGATCTTTAAAAAATACAAATTAAAAATAAATGACTCATCTGTACAACGCACTTAATATTTCTTCTCCTTTAAAATAGACCACAGGTCACATATTCATTGTATTAAGTTTTTACACAGAAACCTTTTAGAAAGCAGTAATTCAAGTAAATGATAAGAAATACAATGCACCTAAGGTTTAAGGAGGTTTACTTTGTAAGAGGAGATATTTGGCCTGTTCTTTCTTTGTTTCTTTGCAAGTACGTTTATATGGATGATACATGCAATATTTATTTTAGAAAACAAAGGATTATTTATTCTAAAAGTAGTGCATAAAATGACATCAATTGAGTAGTCACCTCTGCCAACAAATTTAGGATTAACCTGACCAGTCAATAGAGAGTGATAATTTCCCATGTGAATGGACAGTATGAATTCTGTCATACTGTTAGAGTAACCTTTTATAAACTGAAGTCATGTACTGAAGAGAACCTCAAGGCATTAAAGATTTCTTTCTCAACACTGAATATCCCTAATTACTTCCTATCAGCTTTTGTAAAATACATACTAGTGTTTAAGAGTCATATAAGCTTTCATTGCTTTTTGGGTTTTTTTTTTTTTCCTCCTAGAGGGAAAAGACCTATCTGTTAAATTAGAGAGTGGTTTCACTCTTAAATTAGAATTAGTGTGGGGTCATGATGAGATCTGACTTTTTTGTTTTTCAACTGTTCATTATTTTAATAATGCATTTCAAGAGCAGATCTGTGCATTTATGGAGAGTTATTACATTATTGAAAAGGCTGACATCATATGTGTGTCTACGAATGAATCTAGTAATTACCTCAATAAATCCAATATACAGTGACTGATAATCCTCATGAAATATATAATATCAGTAAGACCAAGTCTTGAGAGTCTTTTAAATAAGAAATCATTGAAGCAAAAAGGCTACTTTGCAAACAAGATCACATTCCAACTGAATTTATAGCTAGCAGCTATCCTCAGGGAGAAAAAAAAAACTGGTTTTATCCCTGTAGATAGATTAGAAAACATGCACGTTTTCAAGTATTGGTTTGGAATGTAAATATTAATGACATTTTTGGGTCTTATAGCAATTCCACAGAGTTGTCATCTTTAGCTTTCCCACTCTGCTTTCCTGGTCTTTGAGATTTTCGGTTCTACAAATTTATCTGGCAAATTTTTTTCTTTCACACTGTGGTATCTAGGAAAATTAAATATGAGGGAAATGTAGGCTGGATATCTGCTTTTGTTCCTGATATAGGAAAATGGGAATGGCTTTAAATTGCTTTATTTTCCCCATTATTTGTAGGCTCTAAATACTAACTTTCCTTGAAAAAGAAAATAAATCTTAGGTTAAAGACTTTTACAAGGTACATTAATATATCAGAATATAGACAGAATAAGAAAATACAGCATGAAAAGTAGCTATTAGAAATACTGGAAGGAAATTATAAAACAATATGGATGTTTTAAGGTTAGAATTGGAGATTTGGTTTTCACTAAAGTGTAAATTCTATAAATCCCAAAGAAATATAATATTGAAGGATAACCAAGAACTGTGCTCTTATAAATAACCAAATCAGAATGACAACGATAACAAAAAACAAATCACATTTTAATCAGCAAACAAATCTCTCTAGCTGACTAGATAATCCATCCAAGGGAATGTTTCTTTTGCAAAGGGTCATTTGTTTTAATTCCCATACAACGAAACCATCACTTGGTGAAACTGCAGAAGAACTCACAGCTAATATGCTCATACATTTAAAACATAACATCTCTCAGCTAACATTAAAAGGAAGGTTATTTAACAAATAATTAGGAAATGATGGACACTCATTCAAGCCAAGGGTTCAAAAGCCATCAACAAGACAAGAAGTTTTTATACGGAAGGAATTTCAGGGACTTGTTGGCTCACTGGTTGTAGGTTAAAAAAGATAGGGGGAAGAAGTTCCTCATTTTTTATCTAAGCTGGCTTTTTAAAATTACAGACCAGTTATATGCATCACAGAATCTTCCCATAGTCAGGGGAATAATTCTCTAAAAGGAGTAACCCTCCTGCCCCCCCCACCAGTGTTCATTTGGGGTTAAAATTTGTAGGTCACAGAGTGAGCAGCAGACAACTTGGTCTTCCCTTCCATCCATCCTGTTTCCTGATCATACCTGACCATGCAATCTCAGAATTACAATATATTTAACGTCTAGGAAAAGAACCAACGGTTATATTACAGATGACCTATACTCTTTCAAGCACACAATACAGAAATATTATTTTCATTAGCAAATGGTTTTTGAATGAAAAAGGTAGTACACTATTTTATGTGTTTTCCAGAAGAGCATTTCACTATGAATTTCATTTTGTTTATGGTATATGTATTTCCAAGGACTTCTCATTAAGAAATCCCTCCTCCAAGTGTATATATGAAACCAATATAAAGAAAAAAAAGTTTTACCCCTTCAGGATTATACTTTGCAAGCACACCGTTACCATGGAATTCTTCAAGAACATCCTTTAATTTCTTTGTAGAATCTATAAAGAAATAGAGAACACACAAACTGTTTATATATGCCTACTGTGGTAAAATAACCCAATTCGGAAACAAAGACCTATTAAAATATAATCACCAAAGATATTAAATTTTAAAATGCATATGTAAAATGTTATCATTTTTGAAAGGCCATTTGATTGAAAAAAGCAATCACACAAAAAAAGAAAGGAAAAGAAAAAAGTATGTTTTGTCCAAGTGTATTGCCTATGTATTAGAAAATACCATTAGGCAAGGCCATTTACCTATGTATCATACCTATGTATCAATTAAGAGCAAATATATAAATAGGTAGTATCTTCTCCCGTTGTTTTAATAGCATAACATCTAAATGAATGAACTAAGCTTTGTTTAAAAAGAAAACATAGGCATCCCTTGTTGAACTACACAACTAATGCAGCGCATTTTTCATATTTTACTCCATTAACCAATAATAACCCTATGGACAAATAAGAACAGTAAAATGTATAGCTAAGCCTCAATGTTGAACCCAGTCAGAGGCAAGGTACAGATTTTAGTGTTCTGCAGATATTTTTAGAATTTTCTAAATATACACAAAAAAACTAAAGTTTATCTTAATTCAATTAAGAAACAAAGTTTAGGGGGAAACAAAAAGAAACAAGGTTTAGGAAGCATCTCTACTTGCTATATGGGATGCTGCCCAATTCATGAAGTGCTTAATAAAGCCATTTAAGTCTCCAAATCCCCCCCCAAAAAAAGTTTAGATATATTACCAAAAGATTTTTAAATTGCTCTTTCAATTTTGAAATATTTTTAGGACATTTATCATATCAAGACTGTGACAAAAGAATTCTTAGTTAATATGGGAAACAATGTCATGAAAGAACATAAATAGTATTAGAAAAATATATGTAAATAGAATACAAATATATGCATTCAATCTACTAAAACAATACTCTCATAGTTATCAAAATATAATTTGATTAGGCAATCTCAGACTTACAACATATTTAAGTTAGAGAAAAATAACTCATAAATATTGATGAGTCATCTAAATATTCAATCAAGTTTGAATAACAGTGATAAAACAAGACTGAAACTGGGAAATAAGCAGAAGATTCTTAGTTTTCCATTAGGCAACGGGGCATGGATATTATTTCCTAACATATGAATATAATCCTCCCTGCCTTTCCCCAATATTTCCCAGCTCCAAAAATACTAATTTACAAATCAGTTAGGAAATTAACTCGTAGATGTCCCTCCAATGCATCATGCCTATATTTTATAAATTATACTTTCATTTGGAGTATACAATTTTGTTTATGTTGCAAATTCTGCAGTTTTTGTTAGGTGTGACTGTTTTTATTGCATTAAAATTCACATAACATAGATTCATTAATTTAACCATTTTAAAGTATACGATTCAGTGGGTTTTTTTAGTATATGCACATTGCTGTCCAAATATCACCACTATATAATTCCAGAGTATTTCCATCACCCCAAAAAGAACTCCCATATTCTGGGCATTCCATACAACTGGAATCATATAATTTCTTGTCTTTGTTCGGCTTCTTTCACTTCAAGGCCCATAGGTGTTATAGCATGTATTAGTACTTCATTCCCTTTTGTAGCAAAAATATATTTCATTTTATGGATATACCACTTTTGTTTATCCACTCATCAGCTCATGTACATTTGAGTTATTTCCATGTTTTGGTTATTATGAATAATACTGCTATGAACATTCAAGTATACATAATTTTGTGCAAATATATGTTTTGATGCTCGTGGGTAAACATTTAAGTGGAGAACTGCTAAATCATATGAAAACCTACATTTAACATTTTGAGGAAGTGTCAAACAGTTTTTCACAGGGCTATATACTATTTCACGTTCCTTCCAGCAATGTATGTGAATTCCAATTTCTCTACATCTTTGCCACTCTTATTATTTTCTAGTTTTTCTTTTATTATGGCCATCTTAATGGACATGAAATGCTTTCTATTTGTATTTCATTAGGTATTTGCTAATGACTAATGCTACTGAACATTTTTTCAAATGCTTATTGGCCATTTCTGTATCTTCTTTGAAGAGATGTCTATTCTTTTGGCTAGTTTTTAATTTGGTTGTTTCTCTTTTTGCTGTTGAGATTGTTTGGGGTGTGTGGTATGCTATAGCATGTTTGAAGCCTGTACAGTGTCCTATACATTTCTTTTTCAGTATATATTTTGCTAGCACTTTCCACACTATCTATGATCAGAGTTAATTTGTTATGCCTTGTCTCCTGCTGGATTGTAGGCTGCTCTGGGGAAGAAAACATACATTTTCACTTTTGCATAGCACTCAAATTTATTAAAAGATGGAGTAATAAAATCATAATAAATATTGTGATTCAAATTATCAGAGCTATTCCTAAATTACAACAAATTAGAGTAATTGCTTTGACATTTACCTTGGCAGAAATGTAAACTACTTTAGAGACCAGTTCCTATATTAAAGAGAGATATGAAGCTGATTTTTTATTCCTGAATCCTTCTTTGTCAATGATTAAGGCATTATTCTAACTTAGCAGAACACCTTTTACTTCTTCACATTTATAGATGCAGACCCTTCTGTAGATACCTATACAGACATACACATATCTAGATGCACAAACTCTAGAATAACATATCCCAAAGACTATGTTTATTTTAACCATATCTGAGCCCCATGATAAAATGGAAGGAGGAGAAGAAAATTCGCTTTCTTATACCTAGGCCTTCCACAGAATGTTAGAGATACTGCCTAAAGATAGGCTTTTCATTTCAGGGTTCCATAGGAGTAAAAAAACACATTCAGTAATCACTTATAAATGTTCCAGAGAAGGCAACAGTCCTTAAAATTATTCATGTCATTTTTTAGTGCTTTCTTGGCCAGTTTATATTAGCATATTCTTAGTTGGGAGGCTATGAGGAATAAATTAATAAATTAAGACCAAAATATCTGTGTCTCAATGATATCTTGGTCTGGGACAATTTAAGAAGCATTAATTCATATTTAGATGGATCACTATTAACCCAATTTACTCCTTTTTCAATTCTCAATCCCATTTTTAATATCCTGATATCTAAAGTTTATTCATGATCCCATCCCCACTTCATAATCTAGTTCAGAAACTGGAACATTATCTTATTCTTCTATTCCTGTCCCAACAACCTCTCTTGGGCCCACTCTCTCAAAGGCTGAGGACTTGACTTACCCAACCAATCTTCTATAGGTTACGATTTTGGTATGAGACACCAAAGGATTCCAATACCTGCCTGGGGCCCCTAACCTTTAACCAGAATTCCCTTATGTGAACAATCTACATATCTGTACGGATTCCCAAAATGCACTAGATGGTGAAGTTCCTGCTGTTGTGTTCTCCCTACCCTCAAAGGAGAATAGTCATTTACTTATTTTATAATTCAGCTGCTTTTCCGGATTCGTTTCTATCACCTATTACCAAAACATTCCTATCTGTTTGATTTTGTCAACTCTGGATCATGTCTGTCCAAGTAGCACTGGGGTAGTGAAGAGGAGAAAGGATGCATGACGGAATCTAACCTACCCTCTAGTAAAAGAGAGATACCAAGGAGCGACACCTGGATGAATAGATAGTAGCTGAGTGAAAGATAGAATCTCAATCATATTTCAGTGAATATTGGAGCTTTAAGTACGAGAGCACAGTGACAGATTCTGGGCTGAGCAATGCTGAGAAAGCCAGGCAGGTAGCTGTGAACTGGGAGGTCAATTCACAGGTAATATATATCTGTAATGAAACAAAGGTCTGGCATCAAAGAAGAATGGCAACTGAAGTGCTGGGCAGCGAGGTTCAAACAGCTGGTTTAATCCTCAGACAAGGGATCAGGACAGATGCTTAGTACAAAATATTGGGTCTTCTAGAAAGCAAAGGAGTGTCATGACATGAAATACCTGATTCCAGAGGCACTGATGCTTCAAAGCTTGGCTAATAGGTCAGGAGACTTGGAGAAGAACACCAGATACAAATTACTGCCCATGGCTAGCATATCCGTCTTACCAGAAAGTAATTTAATATTAATAGCCACAGAGACATGGAATTATTTAAGGTTCTCAGCTCTATCACCAACAGAATCACCTAAGAACTAAGGGGTACTGAACCTAACAAAGAGGAATCATTTTGTTCAGCAAATACCTTTTTCATATGCAAAGACAGAAGAAATGCATATGGGGACTGATAGAGTAGATTTCTTATTTATGGCTTGTCTTTCTAACACCTGTTCAAGGGTATGAGTCATTCTAGAGGCCCCCTAAAGTGCTCACATTCTATGAATCTTCTCATGTTTGGCTGAGTCACATACTATATAACACCATGAAAGTTAAACTAGCTACATTTTAGGAATGTACGGTTAGGAATGTTTTGAATTTTTACATGATTATTAAGGAAAATTTAATTCCTTTTACTAATTCCGAAATACAAATAAATCCATAAGAACATTCAGCAACATTTAGAAAACAGAAGAATCAAGCTCATGGGTCCTAAAAATATGTTGCAAAAAAAAAGGAAACACTTTTGGCTTACTTCACATCTCCCTAGGAGTCTGCTACATCTTGAAAGAACTTCCTTTGTGATTTCACAGACTTTTGTCTCTCTATTCTAAAAAACTCAGCACACACTTGTCATATTAATTACAAAGGTCTCATGGAGTAATGGAAAGATTTAAAGCTAGAGAGTTTTAGATTTGAGTCCTGGCTCCAGAATTTTTGGCTGAATATCCCTGGGTGTATTTTTTGATGTCTCTGTGGCTCAGTTTTCCAATATGTAAAATAGGAATAATGAAATGGACCTTGCAGTACTGTGTCTAGCAACGTATCTGGTGCCCAATAAGTTCCTGTTCCTTCGTTCCACCCTAAACATGACTTCAAACATATCATCCCTCTTCAACAGTTTCCTGTTATCTTTAAATTGAAGCACAAACTCCTCCTTTTGGCATGATAGGTGTGTCAAAATACCTACCTACCATTAATTATTTTCAATGACTCCCTTATTTACAGTTCTATATCCATTGTCACGTAATCCATGATTTTAGAGCCCCTCCTTTACTTGTGATGTTCTCTTTGTCCAGAATTCTCCTCCATGTCAAATGAAGTTCAAAAATAATGCATGCCATAGTTTACCTGCCACCTTGTTCATGAAACCTCTCAGGACGTCCTTCTAACTTTCCATGGAACTCCCTACAATAACGCTTTTAGAATCTACACCTGTTTTATGCATTGAGTACTATTAACACTCTTAACTGAAGTTTGCACAGCTAGATTCCTTTAGCGGTTGCAACGTCTAGTATCTTATTTTTTTTAAATGTTGTACCTCATTATTTCATTTAAAACTCACAATTACCGTATGGATTTTTTCAAACTCCTCCATTAAACACATGAAGAAATCAACATTAAAGCAATCATTACTTATTCAAAACCACACAAGTAATGATCCAAGCTTTTGTATATGACCCAAATCTGTTTTCTTTACTTTGTAAAAAACAAAAACAAAAACAAAACAAATGGAAGTTACCATTAGAGCCACGGCATTTACTTTGGAGTCCATGATTTCTTGTAATTTAGCTCAGGAAATTGTATTACCTATTTTTCTAGTACATGGAAACATTCTATTTCTTTTTTTGCCAACTTAAATTAACAGATGAAAAGAATCTTGTATATATATATATATATGAAATATAAGAAAAAGTAAAACAAAAAGGTCATATGGATATTTTAAAGTGTTTTATAGCATTTTATTTCATTTATTTTTTAAAGATTTTTTATTTATTCATTTGAGAGAGAGAGAATGAGAGAGATGAGATGGGGGAGGGTCAGAGGGAGAAGCAGACTCCCTGCCGAGCAGGGAGCCCGATGTGGGACTCGATCCCGGGACTCCAGGATCATGACCTGAGCCGAAGGCAGTCGCTTAACCCAACTGAACCAGCCAGGCGTCCTTACAGCATTTTGTTTTTGTTTAGAATTGTGTTTCTTTTGATAATGGAATTAGAATATATATACAATTCTTTTTGAAAACTTTAAAATATATGTAACTTTTACATGATATATGTATTTCATATAGTTATTATTTAAAAAGTCATCTTAAAGAATAAATATTAAAATTGCTTATGCTGCATTATAAAGGGAAAGTATATAGAAAAGACAAAACTATTTGAAATAAAATCCTAAAAATGGGGGCACCTGGGTGGCTCAGTCGTTAAGTGTCTGCCTTTGGCTCAGGTCATGATCCCAGGGTCCTGGGATCGAGCCCCACATCGGGCTCCTGGCTCGGGGGGAAGCCTGCTTCTCCCTCTCCCACTCCCCCTGCTTGTGTTCCCTCTCTTGCTGTGTTTCTCTCTGTCAAATAAATAAAATCTTAAAAAAAAAAAAGTTCTGCAAATAACACAATCTCATTATGCCTCACAAGAAAATATTTTTTTCGTTTGTTCCAAGGTAAATATTCTTTAGATCAAGACCAATAGTTTTAACATCCAAACAGTAGTCTTAGCTCCTGTGAAAAGACGATCATATTCCACCATTAACACCAAGACTATCCAACTTATAAAGTGTATTTGTCATTTTTATCAATAACAAATAACCTCCTGTAGATTAATCTAGTCCTTTATTTGCCAAAATAGCACCATGGGTCCCTGTTTCAGGGAGGACAGTGGGTTTCCAGGAAAAATGCAGCTCTGCCAATGTGAGAGAGGCTGCCAATGCCTGTAATCTCAACATGGAACTATGGAAGAGTCATCTTTTGGTCCTCCCAACTCAGTGCTTCAAAAGTGTTCTTCAAAATCTAAGCTTCCCGAAATAAGTTAATCAGAGAAAGATAATTATCATATGATCTCACTGATAATGTGGAATTTGAGAAACAAGGCAGAGGATCATAGGGGAAGGGAGGGAAAAATGAAACAAGACGAAACCAGAGAGGGAGACAAACCATAAGAGACTCTTAATCTCAGGAAACAAACTGAGGGTTGCTGGAGTGGTGGGGGGGGGGGGGGAGGGGGTGGCTGTGGTGATGGACACTGGGGAGGGTATGCGCTGTGGTGAGCGCTGTGAACTGTGTAAGACTGTTGAATCACAGACCTGTACCTCTGAAACAAATAATACATTATATGTTAATTTAAAAAAAAATATGTAGGGCACCTGGGTGGCTCAGTTGGTTAAGCGACTGCCTTCGGCTCAGGTCATGATCCTGGAGTCCCGGGATCGAGTCCCATATCAGGCTCCCTGCTCAGCGGGGAGTCTGCTTCTCCCTCTGACCCTCTTTCCTCTCGTGCTCTCTGTCTCTCATTCTCTCTCTCTCAAATAAATAAATAAAATCTTTAAAAAAAACATAAAGATAAAAAAATATGTACAGTTAAAAAAAATCTAAGCTTCCCAACACAGTTTCTTCCCCTTATCACAGAGGATATTTGTGGCCTAGAAAATCTCTTTCTGCACTCAACCAAAAGCATCTTTGCAGTGGCTGCTTTCACCCTGTAGTAAATAAGGTTTGGAGCTTCAACTGTTTAAAGAGAAAACTTTCTAGTTTAAATACTGAGCTAGCATTAACATGCACATAACATAATATTCAGTACAAAGTTAAATGTGACAAAGTTTCCCTTAGCTATTTAGTATTTCAAATTAGCAAAAGAGCTTTATCTTGGTCTAAGTGAATTTGTGTCCAACCCAGTGGTACTCAAACTGGGATCCAGTTTAGGATCATCCAGGTAGCTTTTAAGATACTGATGGGCTCAAAATACACTGAGGATGACTGAATCCACTAGAGAGGACCCCACCAGGCATGGGGATTTTTTTTTTTTTTTTAAGATTTTACTTATTAACAGAGAGAGAGCACAAGTGGAGGGAGGGGCAGAGGGAGAGACAGAATCTCAAGCTGACTCTACCCTGAGACAGAGCCCCACCTAGGTCTCAATCCCATGACCCTGAGATCATGACCTGAGCCAAAATCAAGACACTTAACCAACTGAGCCACCCAGGAACCCCAAGACATGGGGATATTTCAAAAGCTCCTCACAGGGCGCCTGGGTGGCTCAGTCATTAAGCGTCTGCCTTCAGCTCAGGTCATGATCCCAGGGTCCTGGGATGAAGCCCCGCATCGGGCTCCCTGCTCAGCAGGAAGCCTGCTTCTCCCTCTCCCACTCCCCCTGCTTGTGTTCCCTCTCTCGCTGTGTCTCTCTCTGTCCAATAAATAAATAAAATCTTTTATAAATAAATAAATAAATAAATAAATAAATAAATAAATAAATCCTCACATGATTCTTATATGCAGCTAAGGTTAAATTAACCACGACTCTTATCCTTAAAGAGAAGCTTTAAGAAACTGAGAACTAATTAGCAGAATTTTTGCTGCTATATTTTCCAAAATGGGTCCCTGTTTCAGTGAGAACATTGGGTTTCCAGGAAAAAATAAAAGCTCTTACAACACAGTGAGGCTGCCAATGCCTTTAATCTGAATGAATATATATTTCATCTGGTTGTAAAGATTATATACCATCTTTAATAAGTATATATTTGGGCTGGCTTTTGCTCAGGGGGCTTCTATTGGGGGGAAAAAAAAAAACCTTATTAAAGCATTTTATTTAAATAATGATTTAGCCTCATTTTGAGGTCAAAATAGCCAAAAATAGTATTTTAGAAATCGAGAAGATCCAGAAATTGATATTGCTATTAATGTAATCCCCCAGGTGATATAAAAAATGTTCTATTTAAAGTGTAGTCAGCAGCAGTAAATAAACACCTACAGTGCTATAAAATAAAATATTTGGAGAACTAGTCAGTCAAACACATTCATATCTACTTGTGTGAAATAGTCATATCTACTTGTATTTGTGTACAAAAGCTTGAAAAAAATATGGAACTATTGTTAAAAATAAGTTATACACCTGGATTTTTAAAAACATCCCAAGAATATTCTAAAGATACAGCTACATTAGGAAGAGTTTTTTAAAAAAGCTATTAAGCTGTTCTGAGTACAAGTTCCCTCTCTACATGTTTCTGCTAAGCTCTTGGGGTCATTATTAACTTGAAAAGATGGTGGCCATAATATCTTAGGGAAAACTGTTATACACACTGCAGTAACTGTTTCTATTTATCTGGAAAGACAACTATTTAATTTCAGAATTATTGTTAATGTGAGACTATGAAGAAAATTCCCTTTCTCTTTTTGATATTCATTATTTGCTGATAATACTCTTAAATAACCAATGCTTAAAAACGTTTTTCTGCATTTGCTATTATTTTTTTCCCTTATTCAATCTACCTATACTCAACTTTTTGATATGTACACTAGTCCAATGCCTTGGATAAAATATTTATAAGAGTAATTTCTTCGATAGACAACATATCTAGTAATTTGTCTTCCAGCTGAACACTGTCCTAGACACCCATGAAATAATTAACATTTTATACAGATTTTCTTGTGTAGAAAATTAAGAAAATAAACACTTGCACTGGAGCTACTCATCTACAAAATAACTAAAGATTGATACTGAAAACATAATTTCAATTAAGAATTATAATCAGTGCCTCGGACTCCCGGCTCAGCAAGGAGTCTGCTTCTCCCTCTGACCCTCTTCCCTCTCGTGCTCTCTATCTCTCACTCTCTCTCTCAAATAAATAAATAAAATCTTTAAAAAAAAAGAAGAATTATAATCAGTGCCTAAATTGACTGGTATGATTCAGTGGTGTGCTGGTATTGTATTTAACAACTGTTGAAAATTCAGAGTGCTGACTTGTGGTGTTTGCTGATTTACCTGTTGTAAACATCCTCCCACCTAGGCCATATCAAGCCCCCAACATGACCTCATGAATGTGGAGTTAGGAAGAAATGTTAACGTTTGACTCACACGAGCAGTAATTAATGAATTAACATAGAATTTTATATAATTTAGGGAGAATGAACAAGTCTTTCGAAACAAATAGAGATCAAGAGCAGAAACAAAAGGCCAATTGTGGGGACACCTGCCTGCCTCAGTCGGCAGAGCACACAACTCATGATCTCGGGGTCAGGAGTTTGAGCCCCACGTTGGGTGTAAAGATAACTTAAAACAAAAGGCCCAGTTGTGACTGCTCAGTCATTCTTGCAAATAGTTGAGAGGTATGTATTGAGTTTAGAACAAGCATTGTTCCAAGTACTTGGAATATATCAATGCACAAGGCAGAAAATATTCTTGGTTCATGTAGTTTGTAGGCTAGTGCAAGACAGAAAATACACATAGTAAGTAAATGTAGTATATTAGAAGATTTCAACTGCTATGGAAAAAATAATAAATGATAAGGAAAATTATCAACTTGCAGGACATAGTTTGCAATATTTTTTTTTTTTAAGATTTTATTTATTTGACAGAAGAGAGACACAGCGAGAGAGGGAACACAAGCAGGGGGAGTGGGAGAGGGAGAAGCAGGCTTCCTGCTGAGCAGGGAGCCCGATGTGGGGCTCGAACCCAGGACCCTGGGATCAGGACCTGAGCCGAAGGCAGACCCTTAACGACTGAGCCACCCAGGCACCCCCATAGTTTGCAATTTTAAATAGCAAGAATAGATGTTGTGAAAAGATGACATTTGGGAAAAACTTTGAATCTGACTTAAGTTATAAAAGAAGTACTCTGTTCATGTAAAACTGATGAAATCTGAATAAATTCTGGATTACAACATCAATTTTCTGATTTTGATGGTATTTTATAAACTGTAGTTATGCAATTTTTAACCATTGTAACTGGTATGTGTGGCCTCCTCATACATATTTTTTGTAAGCTCCTGTGAATCTATCATTATGTCAAAATGTTTTTTAAAAGGAGTGCTCTGGCTATTGTTTTGAAAACAGACTATAGAGGACTTAAAAGCTTAAAACAGGGAAATAATTATGAAATTATTAGATTAATTCAGACTAGAGAATTGATGACTTTGTATGAATGTGTTAGTGGTAGAGTAGGAAACATGGATTATTTTGAAAGTGGAGTCAAAAGCATATCCTGATGGATTGGATGTAAGGTTTGAAACTGAAAAAGAAAGGAAGGAAGGAAAGAAGAAGGAAAGAAGGAAGGAAGGAAGGAAGGAAGGAAGGAAGGAAGGAAGGAAGGAAGGAAGGAAGGAAGGAAAAAAGAAGAAAGAAAGAAAGAAAGAAAGAAAGAAAGAAAGAAAGAAAGAAAGAAAGAAAGAAAGAAAGAAAAGAAACTGAAAAACCGTTTGAGGAACTGGTGGGATTAAGCTGCCACAAAGAGGAACGGGGAACACTGAAGATGGCACCGGTTTGAGATGGCAAGTTCTCAATTTTAGTTTTAGGCAATTTATAAATGAGAATTCTATCAGACATCCAAGTATAACCATTAAGAAAATAGTTATAATGGGAAGGAAACGTACAAAGTACAACTTAGGGAATATGTTCAATAATATTGCCATGCACTTACTGTGATGAGCATGTCGTAATGTATATAATTGTTGAATCACTACATTGTGCACCTGAAACTAATTTAATGTTGTATGTCAACTATACTTCCATTAGATTTTTTAATTAAAAAATAAAGCAGTTATATATGAGTGTAGAATTCAGGAGAAGATCTAGGTTAAAGAACCGAATTGCAGTGTTATTCGTATAAGTGGCATTTAAAGCCTTAGAACTGAGTCTCACACGGAGAGTGACATAGAGAAGATACCAAAGACTGAGTTCTGGGATACTCCGAAGTTCAGATGTTAGGAAAAATGAAGAATCTGCAAGGAGATTAAGAATGAGTATCTAGTGAAATAGCAAGAAAACCAGGAGAAGCAATGGGTCATGGAAGCAAAATGTCAACACAATGTCAAGTTAAATGAGGAGAAGCTGATCACTGAATTCAGTAAAAAGATAGTCATTCATGTCCCTGTCAAGAACTGTTTCAGTTTAGTGGTTGGGGCAGCAGCCCAGAGTGAGTTAAGAGAAAATAAAATGGAAGGAACAAAAAGCAGCAAATAAGAGGCAACTCATTCAAACAGATTTGCTGCAATGGAAGCGAAGAATTTGAGCAGTAGCTGAACTATAAGAAGTGAACTCAAGATGACTTTTCTAAAGGAGAGAAAAGAGCACTTTGATAAAAATGATCCGGTGGAGAAGGAAAAATTAAAAATTAAGTTAAAAGAAGAGAAAACCACTTGAATGATGCATTTTAAGTGGATAAGAAAGAATGCAATCTTGTTCACAGCAGATGGTCTGCCTTAGCACAGAGGGCATGGACAGTTCACCCAAGTGAGAAGGCAGAGTATACGGGTTCAAATGCTGAGGGGCAGGTCAATGTCCAGTTGGTGTAGGCAAAGTTCTCTTGTGGTAACTTCACTTTAGTCAGTGAAAGACTTCAGTGGAAGAGAGACCATCAGCTGACAAAAGGTGAGAGGGGAAGTAATGGAGATTTGAGGAGAGTACTGAGGTGTTGAAAAGCCATCCAGGACAAGGAACATGTGATTGATTTCTGGGTCACATGGAAGGTCAATCAGCTACAAAGTAACTGGAGAGTTAACATTAACTACTGTTATAGTTTGTTCATCCAAGTGCTTTGCAGTGAGAAGGGGCAAGAAAGTTGAGGAAGGAAGCAAGAGATGACTTTAATGACTTTTCATTATACTTGAGTTTTAGATTATGACGTCAGTTCAGGAAGAGCCCACTGTGTGACTCTGCTGATCATTCTCTCTCTTTGAGAAAGAAACATTTCTGACAGTTATTGTACTTTCCAGAACTTTATGCCCCCTCCTCAGATGCCAACCTCCTCTGTACCATCCATAAGGGGATATGGAAAAGAGAAATCCGTATTTCACATTGCTTTGCATGCGTGTTTCCCAAGAGTTAACAGTACCTCAGTGATTCTTGTTTTTCTTTTTCTTTTCCTCCTTTCTTCATTTTCCTCTCATTTTGTAAAGCACTTAATGATACTTGGACACATTCAGTTCTGGATAATAATTGTCTTTCCCGCCTTTTTCCTTGTCCAGAGAATAAAGTACAAAGCCCGCATAGTTCAGCTCTATGTGGAGCCATCGTTTTTAGTGGCGAAAAAGGTTATTTCTCTAGAGAGACATTCTAAGCCTCCTGTCCCCACTTCACTGCTCCTGCTGCTCCCTTCCCATCTGATGATGCTCTAACCATCCCCAGCACATACCCACTTAATTCATTTTGGAGAGGCTGAAAAATAAGTGAGAGGATTCTGGAGACTTTCTGCCCCTGGAAAACACTTACATGGTTGAAGTTACATAATTTTTCCCAGCTCCTTTGGCTTAAAGATTGCTCATTTATTCTCTCTGTATTTTTTTCTTCCTTTTTAAAAAGAGATTTTGAGTCATTCGTGTTAGGTTTGGTGGGGGGAGGCTTTATAAATCGTACTCGTTGTATTGTCCCAAAAAGATAGACTAGATTTAAAAAGTATATATTAAGGCAAGGAACGTCATCTCATGCAGTATTATTCGAGCAGATCCTTCACAAATATCATGCAGAATCTCCAAACTAATGACCTCATTTTCAACGAAATATCCAGATTTTAGATTGACGAATGCTGCTTAGCTACCAACGATCTGTGGTGTTGTTATTGCTATTGGTAAACGGGGATAATGAAAATATTTTCCTTGGGCTTTTGGTGGGATAAGTACCTGATGCATAAGAAATACTCATCAAGTGAGAGTTTATCATCTGTGCTGTCAGATTTACACTATGTTCTTGGGATTTTTTTCTTCCATAACTGTTGGGTTGTTTCTTTGTCTTTTTTTTTAAGATCTATTTATTTTAGAGAGACAGAGACAGAGCATGAGTGGGAGGGGCGGTGGGGGAAGGAGAGAAAATCTCAAGCAGACTCCATGGGAGTCTGAGCATGGAGCCCGGCCCAGGGCTCGATCCCAGGATCCTGAGATCGTGACCCGAGTGGAAACCAAGAGTCGGACGCTTAACTGACTGCATTGCTCAGGTGCCCCTCTTCCATAACCTTAATTTCAAATCATACTCAATTTTCTTCCTTTTCTTTTGCATTTTCACAGGCTGCTTTAAATTTCCTATTTAAACCAATAACCAGGATATATAATACAAAACATTTTAAATTAAAGATAATCATCAATTTTAATTTTCTTTGTGATGGTTAATTCACTTTCAGAGGCAACCGAATTAAGTATGGCCATTGCATGTGCTTCAGTCAAATGATTCATGAAGCGCAAATGTGAGTTACCAATTTTGAATCTGTACGTTATTTAAAAACGTTAAACCCACACTAGCTCAGAAGATGAAAGTTTTATTTATTTATTTTTGTAAAGTTCTTGTGTGGGTTGCCAAAACCAGACATCCTGGCAACAGCAGTGTATTCTCTAGTGGCACTGCTAATAACAACTTGTTTTACAAGACAATGCAAAACTACTAAAGTTTTCAATTCGTTTCTGACCATAAAAATTTGCAGCTTTCTGTATATTTACCAACAAGCACAGTATTAGGCAATGTTGAAGAACCAAAGTCTATTTATGTTGCTGGCGCACATATTTCAAAGACTACAATTTGCTCACGTACCTAGTTTAAAGAGCATAAACCTCTTAAAATATTGTCCCCAAGTAAATTCAAAACAGAAGTCAGGGAAATGTGTTATATTTATCTTGTGGCTTTATGTATCTCATCTCTAGCGTGCCTCTGGGGGGCTGTGAAAGCTTTATTGTGAAAAAGAAGGCCCTAGCTCTACATGAAATTAAAAAGTAGTTGAAAGATTTGTTTCCAGATCTTGGCTCTTAGATGATCTGTAAGATAGTGGTCTCATAAAATTGACCTCCATTTTCTCCCTCTAACACTGAGGGAGTCAGAAGAAACAGTATTGAGGAACTCTTCCAGCCAGGACATTCTGTGATCCAAAAGATAAAAATGTCTCCAGATATCATAGAAGGATAGTCAGACCCACACCCCCTAAATACTCCCCTCCTAATATCCCCATCTCTAATTCCCACTTCCTTTAATTCTTACCCAGCTTTTTTTTTTATATATATAAGATTTTATTTGACAGAGAGAGAGAGAGCATAAACGGGAGGGAGCAGCAGAGGGAGAGGGAGAAGCAGGCTCCCCACTAAGCAGGGAACCCCATGCAGGGCTCAATCCCAAGACCCTGGGATCATGACCTGAGCCGAAGGAAGATGCTTAATGACTGAGCCACCCAGGCACCTCAATTCTTACCGAACTTTTGAACAGAAACCTCAGATTGAGGAAATTGGAAATTTCATTTTTAGAAATTTGAGAGAAAGAGAGTGCAAGTGCGTGCGAATTGGGGGGGGGGGCAAAGGGAGAGAAACTTCAAGCCAACTCCCTGCTGAGCACAGAGGCCCATGCAGGACTTGATCCCATGACCCATGAGATCATGACCTGAGCCAAAACCCAGTCGGATGCTCGATCCACTGAGCCACGCAGGCGCCCGGAATTGGAAAGTTTTAATCCTACTGCCAGATAAACTGACAAAGGAGGAGAGTAGCAATAATTCCAGTTCAGAAAGGCGGAGGTTTTTCTGGCATGTCAAATTCCCCAGTGATACTGGAACCTCTAGTAACAGTACTACTAGTATTATTTTTGTGACATATATTTAAATGTATACTTATTACTTTGAAAAGTGATAAACTTTGATCAAGGTCCGTTAAAGCTTAACTTGACAATTTTTTAAAAGATTTTATTTATTTATTTGACAGAGAGAGACACAGCAAAGAGAGGGAACACAAGCAGGGGGAGTGGGAGAGGGAGAAGCAGGCTCCCCACAGAGCAGGGAGCCCAATGTGGGGTTCAATCCCAGGACCCTGGGACCGTGACCTGTGCCAAAGGCAGATGCTTAAGGAATGAGCCACACAGATGCCCCTTGGCAATTTTAAATGGAGAACTTTACCTACAATGTGATAATCAATTTTTATATTTTCAAAAATTATCGGGTGGAGAATAGACTGGAGCTGAAACCCTATGTGCATGGATACTGTCACTTAGTTCTTCTAAATATCCCTGTTGTACAGTGTTGAGAAGGAAAATTCATGGCATTGATTTTTATTAAATGGTATCTCTCACAATCTACATTCTCACACCAGAATATTTGCTATAACAACTTCCAAGAGACTTTGCTATAATGTGCTATCAAATAAAACAACCTCCTAAAATGCTGGCAAAATGTGCTGGCTATGCTGAAGGAGAGGATTTCCAATGCACCTCTGCTGTATTTCAGCCATTCACCTAACAGGATAAAGGCAAGTCCCACCTGTTTAAATATTTTTGAAGATCTAAAAAAGAAGGGAACAATTAAGGGTGATGATTATTTAAAGGAATTTAGTTATAAAGGAAGTCTGAGATGATTTGGGGGATTTAAGGTCCATGGGACATCACACAACACAAAATTCAGGAATGAGGAGATCCCAGTGACTGAGGCTGCAGCCTCCCGAGTGAACTGCAGAAATCCATTAATCAATGTGCTTCTCCTACAAAGAGAATTCTCAGTCATGACGGAAAACAAAACACACAAAAAAAGACTACCAGGAGCATAAAAGCTCCAAAAGTAAGCTAACACTGTTCATTAGTTTCTTACAGCTGCTGTAAAAAAATTACCAAAACCTGATGGCTTAAAACAACAGAAATTTGGGGCACCTGGGTCACACAGTCAGTTAAACGCTGGACTCTTGGTTTCAGTTCAGGTCATGATCTCATGGGTCATGGGATGGAGCCCCAAGTGGGGCTCTGTGCTCAGTGGCGAGTCTGCTTGAGAGTCTCTCTCCCTCTCCCTCTGCCCCTCCCACTCGTGCTCTCTCTCTCTCAAAATAAATAAATCTTAAAAAAAAAAAAAAGCAGAAATGTATTTTTCCATAACTCTGGAGGCCAGAGGTCTGAAACCAAGGTATTCACAGGGTTAGTTCCTTCTGGAGGCTCCGGGGAAGAATCATTTTCATGCCTCTCCTTTAGCTTCTGGAGGCTACTGGAAATCGTTGGCAATCCCTGGCTTGTCGACCCCCAGTGATCTCTGCCACTATCATCATATGGTCTTCTCCTCTGTTTCTCTGTGTGTTCTCCCCTTTTGTCTTTTATAAGGACACCAGCCACTGGATTTAGAGCCCACCCTAAATCCAGGATGAGCTCATCTTGAGATCCTTAACTCTATTTGCAAAATCCTTCTCACAAATAAGGTCACCTTCACAGGTTCTAGAGATTAAGACTCAGATATACCTTTTTAGGAACTGTGGGCGCTATTCATCTACAATACACTGGTTTTAGGTCAAAAATTTTAGAGGTGATGCTCTGCCAAGACTTTGATTGATTTATTACTCTGAAATACGCAGGAATCTTAATGGAATTTTGTGAAGTTTATTTTTTGTTAAATGGTATATTAGTTCAGGTCCTGTGAGGAGCACATGCAAGAAACTGGAGAGACATCTGTGAAGGTCAAAGGGAAGCAGGAGTAGGCAGAGAGAACCTCCAGTTAGTGAAGCAGATCTAACACTTGGGAAAGGGAACAAGAAGGAAGACAACTGGGTAGCAAGGCCTCAGATACGGTGCAGCTCTGAGAAAGTCTCCACAAGGCCAATGAGAAGCTCCTGAGCAAACAATGCCCATTGGAAGAGTGCTATGTTAGAACTTGGATTTACCACCTCGACTGTGCTTGGTCACTGCCTGTGAGCAGTCCAGGAAGAGCATGGCCCAGCATTAATAATGTACTAAGTCCAAAGTGTAATGCCTAAATGATGAGGAGCTGGTCAAGGTTCAGATGAAAAGGTTTCTGTTACTATTCATCGAAGTTCCAAGAATTCAAGAAGAAAAATTTTGCAAACACAGCTCTTTGGCTATCTCTAGCGTATGTGCTACTCTAAAACATCTTTCTAGGGTTGTTGAGGATGAGATAAGGGATCTTTATGTCTCCTAATACCACCATTATTAGTACAGCCAAGGGTACAGGCAAACTTGAGGACGTACCACGTTACAGTGATGCAGTATCTGGAGTGGGATGCTGATGCAGATGACTTTGCTCTAACGAAGTGCTAACTGAGTGGTCCTAATAGCAAGATACTCAGCTTGATGAGCTGGGCTGCAAAAGAGATCTCATGCCTAATAACAAATGAAGTATTACAAAAATACACTGTTCTATACTTTTTTACTAAACTTTTTTATGATTTTTTTTTTTTTTTTTTTGAAGAGAGCTAACCAAACAGACATCTTAGATCTAGTACAGAGGCCAGATTTGCTACTGGGGACAGTGAATAGTTCAGCAGAGGATTTGTTCATTTAATGATTGTTGTGAACTGGAAAAAGAGAAAGCATAAACGCTTGATGCAAATCTTCAAATACATTTTGGATCATACAGGTAAAAATCGTTTGGCAAGCATAGGTGATCATGACATGAAAATGAGCATCCCATGTTATCATTGTATCACCAGTTATTCTGGTACAAGCAGAGCAAATGGAAATAGAGGTGGAATTAGAGTCTTAGGGAGACCTATTATTGTTGTCTATGACATCAGTGGATGGTTCACAGCCATCTGTTTCCAGAGTCAAAAGAGCCAACAGCATAAATTGTCCACTGTTTCCATGTACTTGGACATGACCTTGTACCTGGACATTGCCAAACCTCAGGCATGTATTCTTGCCTCTCTTCCCTTTCCCAGTTCCCTCCTGCTCATCCTTCCCCTCCGGCAAGCAGCAGCTTCCACATCTCTTTGCACCACTAAACTTCAATCAGGAAGTCTGCAAGTATTTAATTAAAAAAAAAAAAAAACTGCCCTGTTTCTTTGTTGTTTTTGTTTTGTTAAAGGTTATTTTTATTCACTGCATCTTCAACATATTATTCATTCTTCAAATTTCTGCTTAGAAGGAAAGGGTTATTTTTATCTAATATCTGATATAACAGTATCATTGCATACTGCACACATATGCACCAATAAGCTCATAAAGTGCTAAATAATTAAGTGTTTAATTAAGTAATTGGCGATTCAGTGTTTTATATTACACAAAAGTCATTGCTGAATTTTATGTATGTCTTTCAGTAATTATTAATCCTTGGGAAAATTTGCTGGGGTATTTTCATAGGCAGCAAATGCATTTTTATTTTCCCTATTAAAAAATAATGGCATAGAGGCCTTGATGATTACAAAAAATTCAATAGTCAACACATTCTCAATAATAGATTAGATTCAGATTGTAAGGGACACATGCATTAAACCTACTAAGTAGGAAAAGAACGTATATAGTTAGGGAATTCAGGCCAAGTAACTGAAGAATAACAAAGGTAAAGAAGAGACAAGAGTGAGAAAAGCCAAAAATAGCACTGGAGTTTAACTGAGCAGATCAGAGGATCAAAATAAATCTGAAGAATACAGTCCACAACATCAGCTGCTGTAAATAAGGGGTCATACCCTCAGGTTTATTCTGAAAAAAAAAAAAAAGTGAAATAGCCAATAATGAGGAGCCAAGAAACACATAATCAAAATGCCCGTACTGGACTACAAGTCCTGGAAAGGAGTACAGGAGAGCTTTTGCAGTGGACAAAAGATGATATCATTAGGAGATTGCAAGTGGACAATAAATAAAAATGATTCTACTGGCCAACATCTATCAGGAATTCTTTTGTATTGTGATCTGTCAACAACATGATAAAACTGTATTAATATTAGTTACATTTTCATAAACCTGTATTGACTCATAATTATTCTATAGAATCCAGTGCAAAGTGGGGGGCAGGAAACAAAGCCTGGAAAATACACTCATTCTCCTGAAGATAGAACTTCAGTGCATTGGCTTGAGTTACTAGAAAGTGTGTCTGAATCACTGGACAGAAATGATTTACAAGCTCTGGAGAAATCACCTTGATGTTATTGTTGTGATAGAAAGAGACCAAGAAAGACTAGGAAAGTATCTCCTCCAAAGTTAAACTTGGTCTGGGGAAATAAAAGAACATTTAAATAAAGAAAATTCCAAAATATTAAAATACACTCCAATTATTACCTAGCAAGAGCTTTGCCTAAGGCACATTGTCCAAGTGCATACAAAATTATAAAGGAGATTCAAAGTGGTTGGATATTTGTTCCACTTAAAATCTGAAATTAAAGAAAAGCCAAGAAGAGGTAGTGTGAAACACAAGGTGTCAAAAATCTTAGATTTCCTCTTATTCACACCTTAGTATACTGGTTTTGCTTGAATGCTGCTCTGAATTAGAGTATCTCATGACTTTTTAAACAACTGGTGCTTTGCTAATGTTATTTAAATCTTAATCAGATTATAATTGGCTATCAATCATCTCTTTTTGAACCTAAGTATCTATATAGTCATACACAACAGTCTTCTTCAAATTATTAGATTTTCTGAATTAATAAAGACTAAGTCAGCTAAGTAAAATTAGCAGAAATTTATTTAAATTTGTGAGATTAAAAAAGTAATTTGTTGTTGCCTTAGAATTCTCCAATTTCTCTCCTTTCCTAAGTCTCATTGGTGTATGTGTCTGGTTCTCATTGTCCAGTTTGACATCATATTAAGTGGCATGTATTCCTTTGCTGTTAAGATGGAAGTGACAAGATCATTGTATTTTTTAGTGCCCATGAGAATTACAACCCTAAGAACAGACATTGCCTAAATATAAAAGATATAATTACCCTTAATCTCGCTACCTGGAAATAATTATTATTATCACTGTAATGATATCTTCCCAGAATTTCTGTAATATGCGTATATAAATGCAAATTTATAAAACTGGAATCAGAAGTCAATGACACATGGGAAAAATGAAATGGCATTTTTAACCTGCTTTTGCACTTAATATATTTTTTAAAGTTTTTATGTTAATAAACATATATCCATATTATTATTAGTATTGGTTGAATAGTGTTTCCCTGCATAGTTGTACCATAATTTCATTTAGTAGTCTATTTGGTTATTTAAACTACTGTTAAATTTTTAATAATATTAAAGGTAAAATAAAAATGATAGATATACATCTTTGGAACATATTTGATTCTAGGTGTAGTCTATCCTTAGGATAAATTCCTAATGGCAGCATGGATGGGTCAAAGTTTTCATACATTTTAAGACAATTTTTACATTATGCCAATTTATACTTCAGCAAGTTTAAACCAATTTATCTTGTCATAACAGTGTATAAGAGTAAAGTATTTGTTGTGTATAGAATCTGGACATAATTCAAATATGATGCAAATATATTTACAGTCTAGCTTTAATTATCATATGCTCAAGTAAAAACTGCCACATTAATTCAGATTTCATATAGCTAGGAATAAATTAAGTAGACATAGGTGTTACTAGTGAATTTTCTCTTTCTCCTGCATTGTAGTAGAGGGATTAATAAGCATCATACTCTTAAATGGTATCAGGATAAAGAGATTGAAGAAGAAACATGCTCTGAAGTGGAAAGAGGACACGATTCAGTTAGGAGACCTATATATATACACATATATATATATTTAAGATTTTATTTGTTTATTTGACAGAGAAAGACAGTGAGAGAGGGAACACAAGCTGGGGGAGTGGGGGAGGGAGAAGCAGGTTTCCCGTGGAGCAGGGAGCTGGATGCGGGGCTCGATCCCAGGACCCTGGGATCATGACCTGAGCCACCCAGGCGCCCCTAGGAGACCTATATTACCAGAGTAAATAACATTCCTTGTACCTGATTTTTTTTTTAAATCCATAAATAAAGATGACGGATTGGGCAATTTCTAAGCCTTTTCCAGCTGTGAAGCACTATATACGCTATGCTGCAAGCTCCATTAAGCTAATGACCATGACTTATTTTCTTAGTTTTTTCCATAGCACCTAGCACATAAAGTACTTTGCATAAAATAGTCATTTTTATGTGCTAAACGAATCATATTAAAATCTATTTTTAAATGAGTATGCTAGGCTGCTTATTAATCAAATCTCATTTCATAGGATCATATAAAAATAAAGTACAAACTGATTTTCTAGTACTAATTACTCTATAACCCTTTGCAAATGGAACCGTTCTACAATTTTCTTGATTTTTTAGAAAGTGAAGAGAAAAAAGTTAACTGAGGTCTCATACAAAGTTTACTAATATGAAATATTCATTCAACTAAGAAAGCCTTGCTTTTATATTTCTTGTCTTCAGCTAAACTAGAGTTGAAGAAGGAGTTGACTTTTACATTTGCTCTTACAATGGGTAGTTCTGAATTCTAAATGTGTATATTATTTTTGGAACTTTTAAATCAAATATGAATTATTTGGTGGAAGGAATGAAAACATTTGTTTTTATTTTTATGCCAATTGCTTCAATTAATAAGGAAATTGAGAAAGATTTGCCATGTTTAATTAAGAGACATAGTTGCCCCGTTTTAACATTATCCCATTTTTAATTATAAAAGTACCATGCTCATAATCATCACTTAAAAGTAATGTGGTTGAAGTAAATTAATTAAAATATTCCATCAATACCAAAGAATATAAAGCAAAAAGGAAAGGCTCCCAAAAACCCCAGAAATATTTTGCCATTTCTGTTCTATGACTACTTCTTTTTTTATTAATTTTTTATTGTTATGTTAATCACCATACATTACATCATTACTTTTTGATGTATTGTCCCATGATTCATTCTTTGTGCATAACACCCAGAGCTCCATGCAGAATGTGCCCTGTTTAATACCCATCACCAGGCTAACCCATCCTCCCACCCTCATCCCCTCTAAAACCCTCAGTTTGTTTTTCAGAGTCCATCATCTCTCATGGATCATCTCTCCCTCCGATTTCCAGCCCCCTTCATTCTTCCCCTCCTGCTATATTCTTCCTGATTTTTTTTAACATATATTGCATTATTTGTTTCAGAGGTACAGATCTGTGATTCAACAGTCTTACACAATTCACGGCACTCACCATAACACATACCTGCCCCAATGTCTATCACCCAGCCACCCCATCACTCCAGCAACACTCTGTTTGTTTCCTGAGATTAAGAATTCCTCATATCAGTGAGGTCATATGATACATGGGTTTCGCTGATTGACTAATTTCGCTCAGCATAACACCCTCCTGTTCCATCCACGTCCTTGCAAATGGCAAGATCTCATTCCTTTTGATGGCTGCATAATATTCCACTGTATGTGTATACCATATCTTCTTTATGAATTCCTCTGTCGATGGACATCTTGGCTCTTTCCACAGTTTGGCTATTGTGGACATTCCTGCTATAAACATCAGGGAGCCCGTACCCCTTCAGATCCCTACATTTGTACCTTTAGGGTAAATACCCAGTAGTGCAATTGCTGGATCGTATGATAGCTCTATTTTCAACTTTTTGAGGAACCTCCATACTGTTTTCCAGAGTGGTTGCACCAGCTTGCATTCCCACCAACAGTGTAGGAGGGTTCTCCTTTCTCCACATACCCGCCAAAATCTCTCGTTTCCTGACATTTTTAGCCATTCTGACTGGTGTGAGGAGGTATCACATTGAGGTTTTGATTTGGATTTCCCTGATGCCGAGTGATGTTGAGTACTTTTTCATGTTGCGCATTTGGATGCCTTCTTTGGAAAAATGTCTGTTCCTGTCTTCTGCCCATTTCTTGATTGCATTATTTGTTCTTTGGGTGTTGAATTTGATAAGTTCTTTATAGATTTTGGATACTAGCCCTTTATCCGATATGTCATTGGCAAATATCTTCTCCCATTCTGTCGGTTGTCTTTTGGTTTTGTGGACTGTTTCTTTTGCTGTGTAAAAGCTTTTTCTCTTGATGAAGTCCCAAGAGTTCATTTTTGCCCTTGCTTCCCTTGCCTTTGGCGATGTTTCCAGGAAGAAGTTGCTGTGGCTGAGGTCGAAGAGGTTGCTGCCTGTGTTCTCCTTTAGGATTTTGATGGACTCCTGTCTCACATTTAAGTATTTCAATCATTTTGATCTATTTCTGTGTGTGGTGTAAAAAAATGGTCCAGTTTCATTCTTCTGCATGTGGCCGTCCAATTTTCTGAACACCATTTGTTGAAGAGACTGTCTTTTTACCATTGGACATTCTTTCCTGCTTTGTCAAAGATAAGTTGACCATAGAGTTGAGGGTCCATTTTGGGCTTTCTATTCTGTTCGATTGATCTGTGTGTCTCTTTTTGTGCCAATACCATACTGTCTTGATGATTACACCTTTGTAATAGAGCTTGAAGTCCGGAATTGTGATGCCATCAGCTTTGCTTTTCTTTTTCAACATTGCTCTGGCTATTCGGGGTCTCTTCTGGTTCCATACAAATTTTAGGATTACTTGTTCCATTTCTTTGAAAAAAGTGGATGGTATTTTGATGGGGATTGCATTGAATGTGTAGATTGCTCTAGGTAGCATTGACATCTTCACAATGTACTTCCAATCCATGAGCATGGAACGTTTTTCCATTTCTTTGTGTCTTCCTCAATTTCTCTCATGAGCATTTTATAGTTTTCTGAGTACAGATCCTTTGTCTCTTTGGTTAGATTTATTCCTAGGTATCTTATGGTTTTGGGTGCAATTGTAAATGGGATCGAATCCTTGATTTGTCTCTCTTCTGTCTTGTTGTTGGTGTATAGGAATGCCACTGATTTCTGTGCATTGATTTTATATCCTGCCACTTTACTGAATTCCTGTATGAGTTCTAACAGTTTTGGGGTGGAGTCTTTTGGGTTTTCCACATAAAGTATCCTATCATCTGCAAAGAGTGAGAGTTTGACTTCCTCTTTGCCGATTTGGATGCCTTTGATTTCTTTTTGTTGTCTGATTGCTGTGGCTAGGACTTCTAATACTATGTTGAATAGCAGTGGTGAGAGTGGACATCCCTGCCGCGTTCCTGACCTTAGGGGGAAAGCTCTCAGCTTTTCCCGATTGAGAATGATATTCGCTGTAGGTTTTGCATAGATGGCTTTTATGATATTGAGGTATGTACCCTCGATCCCTATACTTGGAAGAGTTTTAATCAAGAAAGGATGCTGTACTTTGTCAAATGATTTTTCTGCATCTATTGAGAGGATCATATGATTCTTGTTCTTTTTTTTGTTAATGTACTGGATCACGTTGATTGATTTTCAGATATTGAACCCACCTTGCAGCCCAGGGATAAATCACACTTGGTCATGGTGAATAATCCTTTTATTATACTGTTGGATCCTATTGGCTAGTATTTTGGTGAGAATTTTTGCATCCATGTTCATCAAGCAAATTGGTCTGTAATTCTCCTTTTGATGGGGTCTTTTTCTAGTTTTTAGATCAAGGTAATGATGGCCTCATAAAACGAGTTTGGAAGTTTTCCTTCCATTTCTATTTTTTGGAACACTTTCAAAAGAATAGGTATTAATTCTTCTTTAAATATTTGGTAGAATTCCCCCTGAGAAGCCATCTGGCCCTGCACTTTTGTTTGTTGGGAGATTTTTGATGACTGTTTCAATTTCCTTAGTGGTTGTGGGTCTGTTCAGGTTTTCTATTTCTTCCTGATTCAGTTTTGGTAGTTGATACATTGCTAGGAATGCACCCATTTGTTCCAGGTTATCTAATTTGCTGGCATATGGTTATTCATAATATGTTCATATAATTGTTTGTATTTCTTTGGTGTTGGTTGTGATCTCTCCTCTTTCATTCATGATTTTGTTGATTTGGGTCCTTTCTCTTTTCTTTTTGATAAGTCTGGCCAGGGGTTTATCAATCTTGTTAATTTTAAAGAACACTTTTAAAGAAATAATTTTGCTGTGCTTTTGCACAGCAAAAGAAACAGTCCACAAAACCTAGTTTCGTTTATCTGTTCTACTGTTATTTTGGTTTCTATTTCATTGATTTCTGCTCTGATCTTTATTATTTCTCTTCTGTTGCTGGGTTTAGGCTTTATTTATTATTTTTTCTCTAGCTCCTTTAGGTGTAGGGTTAGGTTTTGTATTTGAGACCTTTCTTGTTTCTTGAGAAAGGCTTGTATTGCTATATACTTTCCTCTTAGGACGGCCTTTGCTCCATCCGAAAGATTTTGAAGAGTTGTGTTTTCATTTTCATTGGTTTCCATGAATTTTTTAATTCTTCTTTAATTTCCTCGTTGACCCATTCATTCTTTAGTAGGATGCTTTTTAGGCTCCATGTATTTGAGTTCTTTCCAACTTTCCTCTTGTGATTGAGGTCTAGTTTCAAAGCATTGTGGTCTGAAAATATGCAGGGAATGATCCCAAACTTTTGGTACTGGTTGAGACCTGATTTGTGACCTAGGATGTGATCTCTTCTGGAGAATGTTCCATGGGCACTAGAGAAGAATGTGTATTCCATTGCTTTGGGATGGAATGTTCTGAATATGTCTGTGAAGTCCATTTGGTCCAGTGTATCATTTAAGTCTTTATTTCCCTGTTGATCTTTTGTTTAGATGATCTGTCCATTTCAGTGAGGGGGGTGTTAAAGTCCCCCACTATTATTGTACTGTTGTCAGTGTGTTTCTTCGCTTTTGTTATTAATTGCCATATATAATTGGCTGCTCCCATGTTAGGGGCATAGATATTTACAACTGTTAGACCTTCTTGTTGGATAGACCCTTTAAATAGGATATAGTGTCCCTCCTCATCTCTTTACAGTCTTTGGTTTAAAATCTAATTTGTCTGATATAAGGATTGTCACCCCAGCTTTCTTTTGGTGTCCATTAGCATGGTAAATGGTCTTCCACCCCCTCACTGTCAATTTGGGGGTGTCTCTGGGTCTAAAATGAGTCTCTTGCAGACAGCATATCGATGGGTCTTGTTTTTTTATCCAATCTGATAGCCTGTGTCTTTTGATTAGGGCATTTAGCCCATTTACATTCAGGGTAACTATTGAAAGATAGGAATTTAGTGCCATTGTATTGCCTGTAAGGTGACTGTTACTGTATGCTGTCTCTGTTCCTTTCTGGTCTATGTTACTTTTAGGCTCTCTCTTTGCTTAGAGAACCCCTTTCAATATTTCTTGTAGGGCTGGTTTCGTGTTACAAATTCCTTTAGTTTTTGTTTGTCCTGGAAGCTTTTTATCTCTCCTTCTATTTTCAATGACAGCCTAGCTGGATATAGTATTCTTGGCTGCATATTTTTCTCGTTTAGTGCTCTGAAGATATCTTGCCAGTCCTTTCTGGCCTGCCAGGTTTCTGTGGATAGGTCTGTTGCCAATCTAATGTTTCTACCATTGTAGGTTACATATCTCTTCTCCCGAGCTGTTTTCAAGATTTTCTTTTTGTCTCTGAGACTTGTAAGTTCTACTATTAGATGTCAGGGTGTTCACCTATTTTTATTGATTTTGAGGGGGGTTCTCCGTGCCTCCTGGATTTTGAAGTCTGTTTCCTTCCCCAAATTAGGGAAGTTCTCTGCTATAATTTGCTCCAATATACCTTCTGTCCCTCTCTCTCTTTCTTCTTCTTCTGGGATCCCAATTATTCTAATGTTGTTTCGTCTTATTGTATCGCTTATCTCTCGAATTCTGCCCTCGTGATCCAGTAGTTGTTGATCTCTTTTTCTCAGCTTCTTTATTTTCCATCATTTTGTCTTCTATATCGCGTGATTCTCTCTTCTGCCTCATTTACCCTAGCAGTCAGCACCCCCATTTTTGATTGCACCTCATTAATAGCCTTTTTGATTTTGATTTGGTTAGATTTTAGTTCTTTTATTTCTCCAGAAAGTGTTTCTCTAATAACTTCCATGCTTTTGTCAAGCCCAGCTAGTGTCTTTAAAATCATGATTCTGAACTCTAGGTCCAACATCGTACTAATGTCCGTATTGAGTAGGTCCCTGGCAGTCAGTACTACCTCTTGTTCTTTTTGTTGAGGTGTTTTTTTCCATCATGTCACTTTGTCCAGAGGAGAATAGATGAATGAGAGAACAAAATGCTAACAGGGTAATAACGTACCCAGAAAATATACTCTAAACAAATCAGAAAAGACCTGAAACCGGGGGAAAAGAGAGGGAAAGAAAGAAGAAAAAGAAAAAAAGAAAAAGAAAAAGGTAAAAACAAACAAAAACAGAACAAAAGAAAAAAAAAACAATATGATCAAATATGATCAGGCTGGTGCATAGATCAGTGCCACACACTAGATTCTGGGTGTATTTTGGTCTGTTAGAAGAAAGTGCCTCCCTAAATTTTAAAGAAAGAAAAACTTATATATGTACAAAAATAAGGGTTGATATGATGAAGGAATGGAATATGACTGTAAAGATGAAAATTATAAAAAATTTTATAAAAGGAATTGATAAGTTAAGAAGTTGTTTGAAAAAAGAAAGAAGAGGATTTAACAAAAAAAAAGAAAAAAAAAGGGAGAGAATGTGATCAGGCAGGAGACTTGAACAAAGCCACACACTAGAGATTTAGGGTATATTTTGCTCTGTTAGAAGAACTGTATCTCAATATTTTAAAGAGAGAACAACTTATATATATATATATGCCAAAAATAAGGGTAACTATGAAGGGATAGAATATGACTCTAAAAATGAAAAATAAAAATGTATTTTAAAAAAGGGATTGAGGGGCGCCTGGGTGGCTCAGATCGTTAAGCGTCTGCCTTCGGCTCAGGTCATGATCCCAGGGTCCTGGGATCGAGTCCCACATTGGGCTCCCTGCTCCTTAGGAGCCTGCTTCTCCCTCTGCGTCTCTCTCTCTCTCTCTCTCTCTCTGTTCTTCATGAATAAATAAATAAAATCTTAAAAAAAACAATATTAAAAAAAAGGGTTTGATAAGATGTTGGTTGAAAAAGGGAAAAAGAAAAATTTTTAAAAAAAAGTTAAAAAAATTAACTTTGAAAGACTAAAGAATCATGGGAAAAAAGCCATGAATTCTATGTGCAGTATTCCCCTAGCGCTGGAGTTCTGCCGTTCTCATTGATCAGTAAACTTGGTCTTGGCTGGCTGTTCTTGCTGATATTCTGGGGGAGGGGCCTGTTGCTGAGGTTCCCAAATGTCTGTGCTGGAGGCGGAATTGCCCCACCCTTGCCTGGTCCGGGCTAAGTAATCTACTCGGGTTTGCTCTGGGGAGCTTTTGTTCCCTGCAAGCTTTCGGTACAGCTTTGGAAGACGAGAGTGAAAATGGCGGCCTCCCAATCTCTGCCCCAGAGGAACCGAGAACTCGGGGCCCTGCTTCTCAGTGCAGCCCCAGAGAAAAGCAGTCAGTCACTCCCGACTCCCTGGTCTCCGGCTGCACTCCGTGCTCACCCGGCCTGTGACCGAGTGTTTCTATCTCTGGCACCCGACCCTGTGTGGAGTCTCCAAACCCAGCAGATCCCTGCGGTGCGCTCCCGTGCCCCTCCTCCTGGGGGAGGAAGGGGAGTCTCCCTGGATCTGCCGCTTGTTGGGTCCCTGCTGGAGGAGCAGTGGCCCAACTGTGCCCTGGATCATGGTTTATGGCAACCCCGAGCTGAGAGCCCGCGCCTCGGCTCCATCTCTGCAGCCGGCTTCCCCACTCCCGTACCTGGGAGCTCTGCCGCACTCAGGCACCCCCAGTCTTTCTGTGACCCCAAGGGTCCTAAGACCCCACTGTCCCGCGAGGGTTCCATCCCCCGCTTAGCCACTGGAGTGACGTCCCTCAGCAGAGCCGACTTCTAAAAGTTCCGATTTTGTGCTCCGCGGCTCTATCACTTGCCAGAAGCGGCTGACGGAGGCCCCCTCCCCCGCCATCTATCCTCCTGAATATCGCCTCGGATTCACTTCTCCGCATGTCCTACGTTCCATAAAGTGGTCGCTTTTCTGTTCAGAGAGTTGTTGCTATTCTTTTCTTCGATCTCCTGCTGAGTTCATAGATGTTCAGAATGGTTTGATCCTTATCCAGCTGAATTCCTGAGACTAGATGAAATCCAGGTCTCCTACTCCTCCGCCATCTTGCTCCGCCCCCCCCCGTCTATTTCTGTTGACTGTCACAATATTTATTTATCTCCTGATATAAAAGAAGGTAAATATGTTGTATATATACTTCCCCCCAGAAAACACAGAGATAGTCAACATTTTACTGGTTATGTTAGTAGTTAAAGTTCTTTTGACTGGCATTTTATAACTGTAAGTATTTTACAAACAAAACAAAACAAAAAACCTGTGTCTTGATTCTTTTTTTTTTTTAAAGATTTTATTTATTTATTTGACAGAGACACCGCGAGAGAGGGAACACAAGCAGGGGGAGAGGGAGAGGGAGAAGCAGGTTCCCTGAGGAGCAGGGAGCCTGATGTGGGGCTCGATTCATGACCCGAGCCGAAGGCAGACACTTACCGACTTAGCCACCCAGCTTCCCCTGTGTCTTGATTCTTTAATTTCAGAGTTATCTATTGTCTGTTCTCATCTCTACGGAGCCAGAAAAAATTGTTTGACCTACCTCTCTTTAATTCACTGCCCTTTCTTCCAACTTTTTTTTTTATAGGAAATATGTTTATTATTGATTGTCACAATTCAAAAATACTCTTTTTTCAGGGCTGGTCCACCGTCTTCTGTCTCTTTAGAGATATTAAATACATCAAAACTGTGAGCAATTTTGTTTTACAGGACATAGAAATTTCTGTGTGGTAAGCAAGATAGGAATTTCTAACAATGAAACAATGTCTCCAGAAGTTGCCAGTTAAAATAAAGGAAGCATCTCCAATGACAAGACATAGGAATCCACTGGTAAAATCTAGCCCAATACGTGCTGGAAAATGGGATCAAGAAATTTTATAATCCACCTGCACTCTGAGTTTTCTCTGGGATAGTGCAAGCATGTCCTGTGTGTCCTGTGAAAGAAGCTTAGAGATAGAATCACTCTGGTCTGAAGGAAAGGTCCTTTGGATATGGGACTCATGTCACCCAAGCGTTCCAAAGCCACTTGTTTTTCCACCTTCTTGTCCACATAATCATGACCAGAGGTTTCAAGGAGAAGAGCACGGAGTATCTAGCTTAATTCTACCTTTATTTCTACATTTTTATTCTCTGATTGAGATGCTTCTCTTTCTAAAGTTAATGTTGTAGCTGGGCATTTGGCCAGCTTAGATGTAAAAACGGGACATGGACGACAAAGAAGTGATCTCTGCTAATTCTAAGTTGGGACTGTTAAATGGTGATATGCCTTCTTCATGCTTTCTCTTTCTTGTTTTTGCCACCTGGAAAATGATTAAAGACGTACACACAGCCTGGAGTGTGCAGGAAATGACAGGGCAGTGAAGTAAAACCAAAGACTCTATGCTATAGAACCACCCACAAATCTGGAACATTCCCCAGTTGACTATTTTGTGCAGGAAGGATATTAACTTTGTTCTTTTCATTTTGGAAATCCTGGTCTCTCTGTTTTAGCATCGTAGCCCACTTTAACAAACACACTTTAGTATTTTGTCGATCTGTTGATTTCTAAAATTTTAAAACCCTATAGCAGTCTTTACAACAATAGGCATTTAATAGTATAATTTACTTCTTAACCAAATAGTGTGACAGGTCCCTGTGTGACAGAGCTTGAAGGCTAGGTTAAACCAGTGTCATTTGAAAAGAATGTTAGATTTTATTTTCTTATATTCAATCCATTGTTCAAACCACGCCATACTTTGGTTTGCATAGTATTTTGAGCATGATATTCTTATAGGGATTTTTTTCACAATAACTAAATGCCTTTTTTTAATTCTTTCTGAGACATTTACTAAATGAATACTAGACCTAATATCTCTCTGTTATTCTGCCTTATGTTCAAAATGGATTCCTTATTTACAGTCAAATCATTAAGGTCTTCATCAACTATATATATTGTATTAACTCTTCTTTAATCGTGTCATCATAATTTTAACTTCAAAGAAGTCTTTCTAATCTTTGTTTTTATTTCATTACAGACGTATATTACAACAGTCTCTAAACTATCACTAACAATAATATTTGAAAATGCTTTTTTATTATAACTAAACCCATAGCTTATATTCTCCTAATTTGAGAATTGATAATTTTTTTTCAATACTGGGTCTGCCTAGTCATGAATATAAAATAGTTTCTTTTATTTACAATAGCTTAAATATGTTTTCATCGAGTTTTATAAGTTTCTCCATTAGGTCGTTGTACATATTTTGTTAGATTTATTGTCAGACACAGTATATTATTGTTGTTATTTTGAGTAATATCTTTTTTCTTTGTAATTACATTTTCTAGTTGTTACTTTTGGAATGCAGAACTTTTTTTCTCTATTGGTCTTACACTAGCAACTGGTTAGTTCAATTATTAATTATTAAAATGTGTCCATAAAATCTTTAAATTTTAACAAATAGATAATCACATCATCCAAATTAATTTGTTCCTTCTAATCCAATCCTGTATCTTTTTTTTCTTCTTTTCTTATTGTACTGACAGGAACCTCCATTATAATGTTCGACAATAATCGTGACAATGAGGGTGCCTGGGTGGCTCAGTCAGTTAAGCGTCCACCTTCGGCTCAGGTCATGATCCCGGAGTCCTGGGATTCAACCCTTCATTGGGCTCCCTGTTCGGCAGGGAGCCTGCTTCTCCCTCCACCCCTTACCCTGCCCACGCTTTCTCTCTCTCTCTCACTTGCTCTCACTCTCTCTCTCTTTCAAATAAGTAAATAAAATCTTAAAAAAGAAAAAGAAATAGTGACAATGAGCATCTTTGCTGATTTCCTAATTTTAGAGGGAATACTTGTACTGCTTTGCCATTGAAAATGATATTTATTATACTTCTCTGTTAAGTACTTTCAATCTAGTTGAGGATATTTTCTTGTTCTGGTTTACCAAGAATTTTTAATGACTCTTTTCAACATGAACCTTTTATTGAATGTTTATTGAATGACTCTTTTTCAACATGAAACTTTTATTGTAAATTGCATTAGTTGCAGGGTCCTGGGTGGCTCAGTCAGTTAAGCATCTGCCCTCCACTCAGGTCATGATCCCAGTGTCCTGGGATCAAGCCCCGTGTCAGGCTCCCCACTCTGTGCAGAGTTTTTCTCCCTGACCTTCTGCCCCTTCCCCTGCTCATGCTCTCTCTTTCTCTAATAAATAAATAAAATCTTTTAAAAAGTTACATTAGTTGCATTTTAAATTTTAAAAACTCTTTCATTCCTGAAGTAAATGCAATGAGATTAAAATGTATTTTTTTTCAATTATTAATACTTACTGACTAGTCCCTCTCAGCCCATGTTCTTTTTCTTACCATATTCTTTGTCTGTTGTATTCTGTAATCTATTCTTTGAATGGTTACACTAGAGATGAGACTAAACTAACTTATATCAGTAAAGTCTAATTTAAATAAAATCTGAACCATCAAAGAGGCATTGAACATTTTAACAATATTCACCTCCTTCCCAAACTATATGCTATTTTGATTAGGATTTTATAGCTATTTTTTTTCATCACAAGAAATCATTATTATTATTTATATAATTAAGATTGGTTTAGTTTTCTGGTATTAGCCTTTTCCTCAGGACAAGCTGGCTTCTTTGTTTCTTTACCCCTCCTGTGTCAGCTTCTTTTTTTTCTCTTTTACCCTTTGGGAATTTTCCATACTTCCTGTGAATTCAATAACTATACATTTTAATGTATATTTACTGTTGAAAGACTTTTCAATATGGCTAGTCTGCCACACTGATGACAAAGAAAGTCTCTAAAAAAAAAAAAAAATTTTTTTTTTTAAAGAGGTTCCTGGCTGGCTTAGTTGGTGGAGTATGCAACTCTTGATCTTAGGGTTGTAAGTTCAAATCCCACATTGGGTGTAGAGTTTACATAAAAAATATATACTAAAAAAAGAAGAAGAACGTCTCTCATTCTTTTACCAGAGCACGGCTAAACTAAGTTTCCGATTGCATTACACTAACATATCCTACATCCCTATGGTCTGTACAATGAAGCTAACAATGTACATTCCATGAAAAAGAGCAAGAAAGAGTCATCTAAGTATTATGAGTGACTTTTATCTACATTTTCCATTTTCCCTTGGCAGTTCACACTTATTTTATAACATGACTTTCAAAGTCTCAGAAAAAAAGATAGAGTAAAAAGTAATATAATATAAAAATATGACACTTCAAAGGTTTAGAAATCGCTAAATGGCTCTTAAAAATCATTTTGAGGTACTTTATTACCAGTGTTTCAAGAAAAGTAGAGAAAATGGCTGGTAAACTCACTCTAATAAAGACCTTCAGTCCTTCCTTTTCTAACCTTGCCTTTTCATTCAATTTATTTTTAAGCAAAACATTTTGGCTCTTAATATTGACTCTTTCCTTCTAGTTCATTGAAAGCATATATATATATATATGTATATATATATATAGCCATATATATGGCAAAAACCTTATTGCAATTCACAATTAAATTACATTAAATCCATCGTACTTTTTGTCAGCAGATCAGAAAGAGGACAGAGGTCTCCTTAGAACTGAACTAGAAATCTAAGGCCACCTGCATCAAAAACATGTGGGAAAAAGCACGTAACGGGAAGACTGTGACACAAAAAAACTTAAGCCTGCTCTTCCAAGCTGAAATTCTGAAATAAAAAAATCAAATATTGGATCATAACCTCAAAATATATAGCTATTGTACACTCCACAGTCATGAATAAGACTACTTCTGAAGCAGCAGATTAAGTTAAACATTCATTTCACAATCCAAAGTTTAGGATTACTCAAATTTATCTGAATATTCTTGGAAAGTACAATATTCAGATATGAAAGGAAGAAGGATTTTTCTTTTTTGCAACAGCTGAAAGATCTAAGGGTTAAAGAAAGCTACATTACAGTTCTTTATCCCAGAAGCTCAAAGAATTATTTACAAAATAGTTTTTGAACTCTGTGGCAGAAAATCATTGGCGAGAGTCATCTTTCTTTTTTTTCCTTTTCATGATATTTGTATGCAATTGTACAGAGACTTCCTGTGTTACAAACTTCATAGGACGCAAAGGTCAAAAGAAAATTTTGAGGGAAATGCATGTGCACGCACACGCACATGTACACACACACACACTTAAAATATTATAAATCTGGCAAAAGTTGATGGCTAAGACTGGAGCTGGAGCAGAAGAATGAAGACATGCCCTGGGCCATTAGGAGCACTTGACTGAGTAAAAAGCCCCTCAGGACACTGTTGGGAAAGAGAAAGACGATGGTATCCCAGATCCCAGGCAAAAACTTGCTGCTATTGGAAGAGGAGCAGAGAAAGCTCTAATGACCAGAGCATTGCCCTGATACAAAGCAGAGGTCAGGAGAGCTGAGAACAACCCCAGCCCTGAGGACCTGGTCTATAGAAACTTTCTCAGTCTGAGGGTACAAACTTTCTCAGTATGAAATCCTCCACTGCCATCTCCATCCCACCGAGAGCCATGTATGTGAACCATGCCTTTTATTTTCTATAGTCAAATGCTTTGATTTTTTGGGGCCTTGCTGGACCAGAAGGGACTGCCCCTTCTTACAAGGGTTAGCTAATTCCTAGAGAAAACAAAAATCTTGCCTGTGAGCATGCCTTTCATATACAAATTAATCAATCCAAACCTTATACCCCAGTCATCTCCTTTATCAGGCTCTTACACCCTGGGCCACTATCTGTTAAATTACTCCAGGGCCACGTACCAAAGAACTAAGGGTGAGCCGCTTCTCCTAGGATCTGTGAGTACAACAAAGTACCTTCTCAAGGGCAATCATTCCCTGATCTGTTGGCCTTGCCATACCTAAATAACAATAGAATCTATTTTTAAAAACACTTTATCAAGTGTTTTATAAAGTTTTTATAAAGTGTTACTTTATATCAAGTAACATACAACTGAAGGATATGAAACAGCACAGAGAACCTGCTTTACTGCATAGCATTGAGGGTCGGCTGAAAGATGGCAGTGAAGCAAGTACACTAAGGAAAATCCTTCAGTATTCCAGACCTGACCTTTAACACAATAAAGTTGCAGCTTACCAATGGAAGAATTTTTTTAATTAAACACCTAAATTTGGGATGATTACAGAATTCCTATGTAACTCTAAGAAAGAGACATCTCATTGTCTTCTCCTTAGTTTTCCTCAATGATAGTATCTTGCAAAAATATAGTACAATATCTAACCAGAAGAGTGACATTGACCTAGTCAAGTTACAGGAACGTTCTGTCACCACAAGGATTCCTCATGCCCTTTTATAGCCATACCCAATTGCCTCTAGCTCCCATCTCCTCCTTAGCCCCTGACAAGCACTCATCTGGTCTTCATTCCCATAATTTTGTCATTTCAAAAATACTGTACACATGGAATTCTACGGCATGTAACATTTTGGGTTGGCTTTTTTCTCTCAGCAGTATTTCCTGGAGATTCATCCAGGCTGTTGCATGATTCAATAGTTCATTTATTTTTATTACTGAATACTATTCTTAAGATATGTAGCTAACCACAATTTGTTTAACCATTCAACAGCCGGAAGACAATTAGGTTGAATTTTATTAATCTTTTCAAAGAACCAGTTCTTTGTTTCATTTATTTTTTCCTATTGTGTTTGCTTCAATTTCATTGATTTCTACTATCTTCAGTATTTCATCCTCACTCCTTACCTTGGAGTTAGTTTGCTCTTGTTTTTCTAGCCTCGTAAGGTGGAAGATGAGGAGTATTGACTTGGATTTTTCCTCTTTTCTAATATATGCATTTAGTGTTCTAAATTTCCCTCAGTCTTTATTAGCTTTGTTCCATAAATATTGATATATTTGCATTTCATTAAGTTCAAACTAATTTTTTTATTTTCCATGAGAGTTCCTCTCTGACTCATTGTTTATTTAGAAGCGTACGGTTTAGTTTCCAAGTACTTTGAGGTTTCCTCTTTTCTTCCTCTTAAGAACCTCTCATTTGATTCCACTGTGGTCAAAGAATATACTCTATTTGATTTCAGTTCTTTGTTAAAGATTTGTTAAAGTTTGTTTTATGGCCCAGGATATGGTCCATTTGGTGTATATTTTACGGGCACCTGAAAAGTGACATATAAGTATTTTACTGCTGTTGCATAGAAAATTCAATAAATAATTATTGGATCCTATTGGTTGATAGTGCTGTTAAATTCTTTTATGTCCTTGCTCCTTAAGTATCTACTTGTTCTATCAATTACTGAGAAAGAGGTATTAAGGTTCCAACTCTAATCATGGATTTGAGTATTTCTATTTTCAGTTCTCTCAACTTTTGCTTTACATATTTTGAAGCTCTACCGTTTGGTGTAAATACATTAGGATTGTTCTGCTTAATTAGCAGACTGATCCTTTTATTGTTATATAATGTCCCTCTCTATTTCTGGAAATCTTATTTGCTCTGACATCTATATCATCTGATATTAATTTTCCATCCTACTTTATTTTGATTAATATTTGCATGTTACATTCTTTTTCCTCCTTTTACTTTCAATCTGCCTGTATCCTTATATTTGAATTGAATTGGTCATGATTTTGAATCCACTTTGCTGCTATGTATCTTTTAATTGGCCTACTCAGACTATTCGTATTTAGTGCAATTATTTATGCACTAGGGCTTCAGCCTACTTTTGTTTTATTCTGTTTTCTATGTGTTCTCTCTGTTTTTGTTTCTCCTTTTTCTTGCCTTCCTGGGGGTTACTTGAATATATTTATAATTCCATTTTGATTTATTGTTAGTGTTTTTGTGTGTATCTCTTTAACAGACTTTAATGGTTGCTCTATGTATTATACTACATACATATAAGTTATAATATTCACTTCACTATTTTAGATGATAAGCAAAATATAGAAAACTTACCTTCTTTTACATCCTTTATCCTCCCCCATAAATGATATAATTGCTTTAAATATTCTTCTATACACATTTAATTATTTGCAAAGAAAAAATATTTATGGATAAATAGACTTGTATTTAAATATTCAAAGCAAGATCATTCATGATTGCTGAAAACTGATAGCATTCAGTTCAGTAGGTAAACTGATAAACAAATGTTGGTACACTGATACAGTGAAATGTTGTGGGAATAATAAGAACAAACTACTGATACATACAATAAGGATGCATTGCAAAGCATTATGCCAAGTGAAAGGGGGCAGAAAAAAGAAAAACACGAAACAGCAACAACAAAATAAAAACCAAAAATATATATGCTACATGACTTGATTTTTATGATATTCTTACCAAGATAAAACTGTAATGACAAAAATTAAATCCATAGTTGCTAAGGGGCTAGGTGTAGTAGGAGTGAATTGACTGAAAATGGGCTAAAGGCAACTCTCTAATATGATGTAACTTGCAAATTAAAATTCTTAAATGAGCTAAAATAACACATTACTACATGTCTAAAGTATTTTGCAGAATGTTTTCAAACGTTATCTCATTTAATCGTCATATATACCGCTGCATGTAGCTAGCTGTGCTAAACTTAATGAGACTGATGCTTCCTCTGAGAACCCAGTTTTCCCAAGACCATGTAGAAAAGATGCAGTAAAGCAGCAACTAGACTGATTAAGCTATAGGTTTTCCATATATTTTTTACTATATTCCTTACACAAATATGCTATACTATGTCAATATAGGATTTTTAAAAACTTTACACATCAGGTAGAGTAGGTCTTGCATGTAAGTAAAAAAATGCAACCATGTGTTTTAAAGGATGACCTTCACAGGGGTGGTTATGGGAGCAAAAGGGTGAGAGAATAATACTAAGGAGGCTAAGGAGGCACAAACCAAGTCCTTGGAGACAAGGGAAACACAATACAGGTGGAATGATTGGCTTTGTTTTGCTGATATCAACAAATAAATTCTAAACAAATAGAAAAATGATTTTGGCATCTTAAAACTTAAGTCTTTAATCTGCTTCTCAGAAAGGTTCACAGAATTTGTTTTCAGCTTTACATGATGGTTTCCATTAGAAATTAAATATGAGCACACCTGTTTTCTTATTGGCTATTCCTTCGTCAAATGTTCCAAAGTGATTAAAAAAAATGAACAATAAGATGAGTCATAGATCAGAGGGCATCTTGCAGTTGAAATTGTCGAAAGAATATTCTGACAGTTTTCAGTACTCTATTACTTAAAATAGCCAACTAGATGGGTGGGGTTGTTATTACTGTTTTAGGAATAGATTTAATTACAAATGGCAGGAAGCCTTGACAGAATTCTGATTGATAGTCGTTCAGTCATTTACCTTGTTTCAGACCTATCATTTGCTTTGTCTTCCCAGAGCAAAATGTTCTAACAGTCACCAAATATGAGAATGAAGAGGTGCAGCAGCTTATTCATGCCACTCTAATCCCCAAATCCAATTAGCATTCAGCCTTGTCATGTAGCTACCCTTCTAATACTTTTCAGCTACATGCAGTTCTGTGGCTCTGATTAAAAACAGTGGGTGGCCTTGATCACTTAAGATGCTTCTTATAAAATCATTGGAAGCTTGGCAGGGAAAGAGAATGAGACCCAACTGAAAGACAGAGGCTATATAATAGTCCAAAAGAAAACCACATTGATATATGCCAAGAAAGGCATTTTCATCCTAAACCATTCATTAACAAGATTAGATGAGGAAAATGGAAAACCTGATAATACTCTTATTTCTACATATTAACTTGAACAATACAATACAGAGAAGATAGAAAACATAATTACTGTGGCTACTATATGCCACATAATCTTCAGATTTATATTAATTACATCATTCATCTTCATAATGATCTTTTGAGGTACATGTCATTTTCCTTAATTTAAAAAGGAGGGAAATGAAGATCAGAGACACTATACAACTTACCAATGGTCACAGGTCCAGTCAGCAGCACAGAAGATTTCAAATCCAAGTCTCCTTGATCCTAATGATCAAGCTACATTTTTCTCTCCCAAATCTATCATTATATAAATCTATTTTTTAAGTTTATCAATTACCTTCTTAGCCTTTCATTAACTACACCTTCTTTTAATCACGCTGCTATATCTTTGAGTTACCTATTTAAATGATTTGTTTCTATAATTATGGATAAATGAGGTGATTAACTACCAGGAGTGAAAGAAGAATACTGCCCAATTAATAAAACAAATATAGATAACTTTGGGGATTGTCAACAAAGGACTGTTAGAAATTTCATTTGGTAATAAAGAATACAATGTAGCTATAAAGAAACAAGGAGAAAAGTTCTCTATATACTACTAAAAAATAGTTGCAGGATTTAAGTAAAATGGCAGAGTAGAGTGCAAGAGAATGTATATAACTTAGAGGAATCTTATTTAAGAAGGATAATTATATATATTAGGTTTTGCTTTGCAAAAAGAGACCCTGGAAAGGTAAATAAGAAACCAATAAAAACAGTTACCAATAGAGAATCAGCAGTGACGAAAAAGATGAAGGGGGGGCAGCCTCTCATTCTTACAGAAATGAGACTTATCAGATTATTCCCTTTTTGATGGTTTTGACTTTCAATTACATTAATAATTGAAATAATAACGTAATAATAATTACGTTATTCAAAAACAATTTAAGGAGAAAAATGGTAAGAACCCACTTTACAAGCTATGTCAGTAGTAGATAAGGGTTATCTAGTGCCAAGGTTTCAGTAACTTACTGTTCTGCTCAAGTAAAGGGTAAGGAAACTTTAAGATGAGACACCGGGTTAAACAATTCTGAGTTCAAATTTTAGCTTTCTTGTTTTCTAACTATGTAATATTTGCAGGTTACTTAACATCTCTGAGTTTCAACCGTATCATTTGCAGTAATAATGGTATCAACTTCAAAAGGATATAATGAAAATTAAAATAATGAACATAAGGTACTTGGATATAGAAAGTGTTTGATGGGAATTAAGAATTTCCATCATTCTCATCACCCCTCTCATAGAAGTAGGAAGGAAACAGGTGGACAACTCTCAGAAGCCACCCAAAGAAGGACAGTGAGACTAGGAAAGTCTCAGATCAGGTAGCTGGACAATGATAATGGTAGGCAGAACTAAAGAAAGGGTTTTTCATTCTGAGCAAAATTCACCTTTTTCTAATGTTTCTATAAATGACAACACTGGGGGCTTGAGTTATCTTCATATTTACAGTAAAAATAGGCCAGCAGACTCAAGCCAAAAAAGGGATACAAAGTAAAACAAACAAAAACCTGTTGTGCAAACTTTGAAAGTTACTGTAAATGTAGTATTAGAATACTTGTGGTTTGTTTAATATAGTCACACCTCCTTTTTTTTTTTTTTTTTTACAGAACAGCTTTAAGGAAAAAGCACCATATCTATAATATTATCATTAACCCTTTCATTCTCTTTCTATTGAAATACTTTTAATTCAATCCACTAGAGAAACTTCCCCCATGGGAACATAATACTAATATTATAAAAAGGAATTTCATAGGCAATTCATTCCACTTTAAATTTCTTGAATTCATCAATTAAGAATATACAAATGAAATCTGAAGAAAAATGTTCTTTCTGCAGAAGCATTAACATTCCAATTAAGGACAAAAGGAAAACACAGGTATGTGAAAATATACAGACACAAAAGCCATGTGAGAAAATCACCAACTGAGATCCTTGAAGAAAGATTGTACATTCCAACCATACTTGAATATAATATATATTTTAGAGGAAAGAGGAAAGTAAAAACATGAGACAAGAGCTAGAGAAGCTTCTCAAAATTCCTAGAGGAAAATGGGCATTGGCCATTCTACATGAACTTTATAGTGAATCTTAAGAAAAATAACAGAAGTCCTGGGGTGCCTAGGGGACTCGGTCGTTAAACATCTGCCTTCGGCTCAGGTTGTGATCCCAAGATCCTGGGATCGAGCCCCGCATCGAGCTCCCTGCTCAGTGGAAAGCCTGCTTCTCCCTCTCCCACTCACCCTGCTTGTGTTCCCTCTCTTGCTGTGTCTCTCTCTAACAAAGAAATAAATAAAATCTTTAAAAAAAAATAACAGAAATCCTTCTGGCAAATGGCTATTGGAAATGCATTCTATAAGAAATGTTACACGAAACTACTTAGATTCAGAAAAGACAGAATTATGAGAATGGGACGCCTCTCCTCATCTGACCTTATCAGGACATCATTCCACCACGAAGGTCCCAAGAAGACATTCCTGCCTTTTTCCCCACACCTGTCACTTGTGACACTCAAATACTCTATTTCCCTTCTGCTGCCCAGAAGGACCCTGCTTTGCCTTCTCTGTCTGGGTTTCTGAGCCTCCTTAGGATATTCACCTTTGAGATATCAGAGAAGATTATGCACTTTTTAAAATATCGCTCAAATATTTTCTCTAATTAGTACTTGAGTTTTTATTAAGATGATTAATATTGTTTGCCCAAGGAGAGAGATGTACAGACATCTCAGTTTTTACGGAGAGTGTATGTATAAGGTGACTTTAAATGAAAAAATTATTAGATTAACTATCTTCATGAGAAGTTCTTATAGTACATCACAGTGTTACTGTCAAAGTCTAGGATTTCATCCCCAATTTATAGTCCTTTTAAATTAAGAATTTGTTATTTTATTACAAATTAAAAACCATTAAGATGATATTGTTTCTATACTTGACTTAATTCCAATTTACAAAATCACTGCCACTACTATAATTACAATCTAATTTTATTTATTATTTATTTGCTTTTATTTTTTTAGAGAGAGAGTGTGTAGGGGTGGAAGGAGGGGCAGAGGGAGAGAGAGAATCTCCACACCCAATGCAGAGCCCGACGTGGGGCTCGATCTCAACACCCTGAGATCATGACCTGAGCCCAAATCAAGAGTTAGAGGCCACCTGACTGAGCCACTTGGGGCTCCATAACTGCAATCTAATTTTAAAGGAGTAATTATTTCTACAATTTTTTTTGCCTGTCTCATTTTCTTTTTTGTTATTAACTTTACAAATGCAGTTCTTTTTCTGCAAAAGTCCATTACAATCAATAGGAATGTGGAGCTATAGAATTTATGTTGGGAGACTCAATAAAAAGACTTTAGAAGGTATTACTTTTTAAATTTCTGTGAATTTCTATGAATATTTCTTAAAAATCTTTGTCAACATTCTTAATGTAATTAATTTATCAAAACAATGTTGAATTTTTACCAAATTATGATGGATGAAATTACCATCCTATTAGAAATATTTCAAATATGCACAGAAGTTTAGAGAATAAAATCATGAGCATCTGTGCAACCACCATGTAGATTTAACAACTGTTAAAATGTCATATTTTTCTTCAGTTCATTTATAAAAATCAACATAGAAATTACAGATTTACAAAAATCTGCATACACATTGCTCTCAATCCTACCTGGAAATAACCACAATCCTGAAACTGAAATGAATCTTCATAATTTGATTTTTCATACATTTCATACATTATATTTACATAAACATATAGAAAGAATATTTATTTTTCTAATATTTGCATAAACGTTTTCATTTTCATAAGCATTTTCTTCAGTTTATCTTCATAAAATAAAAAATAAACTACAAATGTAATGAAAAATGTAGAAGTGAATTTGCTGAAAAAGAAAACAGATATGGAAGATTTGGAGTGCATGAGTTGGACATAGGTTGCAATTCAAATAGAGGAATGAATACAGGCCTCTTGGACAAGGTGTCACAAGCAAACATTTTAAGAGGACAGAGGATGATTTATTTTCCACATCTATTATTACACGGGATTAGACTTTTCAATACAAGGATCGAGCCCTCTTTATCCTTTCTAAGGCTTTTATCTAATATTGCTGTACTAGCTAATTGTGTGTATGCATGTGTGTGTAAGGAGGGATTATAACTTAAGAATTTCTGTCATTCCCTTATTTTCACCTTGTCTTGTTTTATTTCTTTTATTTATTTTTGGTTAATTTAAAAGCATTAAATGGCACTCCTTTTTCCTTCAAACTTTTTAGACACTTTCCCTTCATGACTGAGTTAATCTGTTTGAATTCATTACAATTGTTTTTTAATTGAATTTATTTCTATCACCTGGTATGTGTGTGTGTTTCTTTGCTCATTTAGTCTTCCTTTCCAACTTCTAAGAATACAGTTTTGTTTATCATTTACTATGATCTTTGAAACTGCAAATACCACTTTTAAAAGCAATTACTCGTATACATTTAGTATAATAAATATAATTTTCTAACAATTCCTAAAATAGTTCAATATTTCTATTATTGTTCCAAAAATTGCCCTTAGCATGGTCACAAGTGAACATCCTCCTCACTTTCATTGTAACTCACATCTAGAATTTTAGTACTTTCTTTTGAAACACAAATATCACTAATTATTCATTCCACTAAATGATGCATTACGTTGACATGCATTACATGAGTTTATAGCTTCCCATGACTGATTTTTTTCCCCAGAGACTTCTTTCACTCTCTTCAGGTACACCTGCTTTTGTTTCACTTTAATTTATTGTGTCTTGTTGCTGCTGTTGTCTATTTATAAATTCTATTTCTTTCTCTCTGAGAATTTTCAGTCATTATAAAATTATTATAATTCTTCTCCTAAAGCTGGTTTTTAGTGGTGGTTTTCCTTCTGATTGGTTTTTCTTATTGGTTACCGTTCTTTGATTTTTTTTAGAGGGATTTTGAGTAGAAGATTTTCTTCCTCGTTTTATGCTCACCGCTTCCTTCGTAGAAATTTATAGTTATCTCCATTCAGTCCTGAAGCCCACCGCCCAAAAACAAGATTCTGGTTGATGAATTGCTGACATGGAGCCATCACTGTGCAACTCCATTTGTTTGGATACCCCTTGATAACTGTAATAAACCATCTACCCCCATAGGCTGCTGCCTTGGGAAACCCCACCCAACAGTGGGAATGAGAATATCACAGACCAAGTCGTAAGCAAGCGGGCGGAATCACTGTAAGATCCCAGCTGCTTTGTTCTTCCCTGTATATGCTGCTTTAGGCAGCAAGTACATCATTTCTAAGCTTCTTTTCACTAACTGGTTAGACTCACCATAGCACTTGGTTTCTGACTTTGGACACACTTCTGATAGCTGACCTTTGTGGAGTCCTCTTAGTTCCCATCCATACACAGGAACTAAAATCTCAGCTCTTACATTTGAGTCTAAAAGCCAAGTCCAGCATGCCTGCAGACTTAGTTACTTAAACTGTTTTATGTTTCCTTCCAGTTTGTGGTCCATGAGGATGTATATCTTATGTTTTAGATAAACCATAATTTGGTTTTCAGTTTTGGAATGTCTAATTTATTAACACTAGTAATTGTTCAGAATAAAAGGGTGTGAAGTTATAATTCCATCTTGAGAAGAATTCCAAGGAAATGTTCCATGTGATTCTTCTTGATTCTCAAATATTATAAACCTGTAACTCCCACAGTTATTTTACCAAAAATTCACAAAATTTGAAACCAACGTATATTGACATATTTTTAATTAAATTAGATCCTATATTTGTAATTATGCTTTAGAAAATATCTTTATACCAACTCAAGTCATTTCAGCCTATTCAAACTTTGTCTTTTTTCTTTTCATGTAATAAGTTCATTATTATATTTATATATGCTAGGATATTAAGATTAATGGTTTCTCATATTTTACTTCAAAAATAGTTGAAATTTTTTTTACAAATTTATATTACAAAATGACTTGGTATTCCCTGCTACCCCATCACAGGTAATACGAAGCAGCTTTTAGTTTCCATTCTTCTTATAACTGTAGCTTAATTTGCAGTCCTCCTGAGAGCTAACTTAAAACAAAACACTACATGGTGAGGTCCAGAAAGATCAAAAAGTATTTTTGGGGCACCTGGGTGGCCCAGTCGGTTAAGTGTCTGACTCTTGATTTTTGGCTCAAGTCATGAACTCGGGCTTGTGAGACAGAGCCCCGCCTCGGGCTCTGCACTCTTGGAGGAGTCTGCTCCTCTCCCTCCTTCTCTCCCTCTGCCCCTCCCCTGCCGCTGTTTGCATGTGCTCACTCGCGCTCTCTCTCTCTCTCTCTCTCTCTCTCGCTCAAAAATTAAAAAGTAAAGTATTCTTTATGCAGTTTATATTTAGATAATTTTAACTAATATTTTCTTGCCTAGCATTGTACTATATGCACTTATTTTATAGCTATAGATCCTACACTAAAGTTCTTCAGAATAATCTGGGTGTTTGTAGTTAAGATCTTGACATAGTATCTAGTTCTTCATGACTAGTTATGTAAATATGTGATTCCAAACAAAGGGAATCGTAAACACAAATGGGCAGTTGATAATTGTTTTCTGCATTTGAAAAATATATGAATGGCACCTATATTGCTATAGTTTGTAAAGTAAAAACTTTAAAATATGGTATTGTACTCACATTCTTCTTTTTTAGAGAGAGAGGAAGGGAGTACACACAAGCGGGGGTGGGGGAGTGAGGGATGGGAGGGGGGGAGGGCAGAGGGAGAGAGAATCTTAAGCAGCTTCCACACTCAGCACGGAGCCAGATGCAGGAGTTCAATCTCATGAGCCTGTGATCATGACCTGAGCCAAACTCAAGAGTTGGACACCTAACCGACTAAGCCACCCAAAAGCACCCCTGTACTCACATTCTTAACTCTTTGTTGTTAGTGTATAGTGTCCCCCATGCTTTCCCACAGTTCTTGTAATTGTCACATCTATTTCCCATAATGACTACCTGGTATATTTGCCTCCTTAGTATTCATAAGCTGCCTTCTCCTTTCTGATAAAATACCAATTTGTTTCAAAAATCCACTCCACTCCTACTCTCAGACTGTGACACCAGAGGGCCTCCCTATCCCATGACTGACTATTAGAACGACAATACAATCTAGGCCCAGACAATTGTTGCGGCAATGAGCAAGGGAGCTGAGACGCCATTTACCATCAGCAGCTTTAGAATTTTCCCTGAGCAATTAGAAACAATAGTATCTCTTTCTTCAGGTTTGTACACTAGTAAGCTTCTTATCCATCACTGCTAGAGTCACCCTGCTGCCAGAAGGAAAAACAATGAAGCTCTTTAAAGAAAAATCATAACTGACAGATGGAAATAAACTCCTCAGGGCATGAAGCTATGCCTAAAGCAAGCAGTCCTGAAATTTTTCAATTAAGTCTGTACATTTTTTTTCTCTCTCTCTCATAGTAGCCAATTACAATATAGTTTCTCTCTGAGTGCAGGAGTTTTACCTCATAGATCATATATTATAATTGTCCATTCTTTCCTCTATGTCACCCACTATATTGTGTTTCTTGAGAACGGAGGTGATGTCTTGTCAACCATTTTAGATTTAGTTCCTATCATGCTGCCCAGCTCAAATATGTAATAAACAAAAAAGGCATAAACAAATGAGTAAGTACTAGTTCTCTTAGCTATATTACTATAGTCATCATTAATTTAAAATAATTGAAGGACAATTTTGTCTAAAAATCTGAATTCAATATCTGAAATGGCACAAAATAAGTATTTCCCTTCTACTCTGACCCATGGGAGATCATTATGAAGAAATGGAGCATCAGATTAGAAAAAAGTTATCAAGTTTGGTGTCAAATTACATTGATAAGATCAATATTGATGTGTATCAGAAATGATATAAATGACATAAAAAGGGATGGAACTGAAAGTCCTGGAAATACCTTATAACACGTATTCTCTTATCTCTGCCACAGAAGCTCCTGCTTTCTATAACCATATCATCAAACAAATACGTCATGTTAGGAAAGGTTTGAGCATTACTGCTTAGGGCATATTCTTAGAATAATAGTTCTTTTTTTTGTTTTAGTTATGGAAGTTATGAAAAAATGTAGTTATAAAAGTTATGAAAAATTACACATTATGAAAAACATAACCTCAAACTAATTTTAACAGGGGTAGTATTTTGGCATATTTGTTTATCTTTCATATATCTGGGCATATACATATTCTGGTATCACTTTAAATAAATTACAGACATCATGACACCTAACCTATACATTCTTTATTATGAAAGTCCTAGGACTAAGGATAATCTCTTACAAAGCCACCATGCCATTATGTCACCTAAAATAATGGACAAAAATTCCTAATCTACATCTGAACCATGTTCAAATGTCCTCAGTTGTCACAAGAATACCCTTTAGAGCTTCCTTTTTTAAACTAGGTTTATGTATTGCAAATGATTGTTTCGTCTCTTTTTTCTAGACTAACAAGATTTCTGTGAGGGATGGTTACAAGAACAAACAGATCAGATTATCATTTCCTGAATATTCCTCCAATCCTAAGGTCAAAAAAATGTTGCTATTTACTACAAAGAAAATAGTATATGAAGCAAATAATTTCTTAAAGAAGAAAAGTCCCATATAAAAGCCATAAGTAATTAGCAATACGAAGAGGGCACACTGTTTAACAAGTTGGGTAGTTATCAAAAAGATTCTGTACTATTCAAGAAGCATGCGTTAATACTTACTAAACATTCATCACCCTCCACCAAAACTACAAAGAGTCCAAAAGAAATGTAATAAGATTGAATAGAAAAAAAGAGAGATTGCACTCTAAAGGATTTCAAGTATAATAAAAGGACAGGAGCTTGAATCAGTAGTCAGTAATGGAATTTTACACGAGATAAACAAAGGCTTGATGAAAATAATAATTGAGAAAAAAAATAAATGGAACACAAGAGATTGCGAAAAGGAAGTAGAACATGGACATAGGTTGTTGCAGTAACCCAGGTGAAAACTGATGAGGGCAGAATGTTTGCTTTTAATTCATAAGTTTAATTTTGCCAAAAAGGCCAAGAGGCTCTTTAGAAACAGTGGAAATAATTACACTGGGGTACAGGTACTCCACGTCCTTACCACAGACCTGTCACTAATTAGCTATGTGACCTCGGATAACTCAGGAAACATACCCAACCCTCAAAATCTTCAATTGTAAACTGAGGGGGCAAAATAGGGGACAACTAAGACCCAGCTCTGTGTTCCTCTTCAGTCAGGAATGGCCCTTCCAGCCATCCCCCACTTGCACTTAAAGTTTCTTGCAGTTTTCAAATTATGCAGATATAAGCACATTAAATTTTAACTGAGGTTAAAGAAAACTTTAGAAGCAAAATTTAAAGAAGTGGTAACTGTAAATGTAGGTAAATTTTCTCGTAAATTTCTGTTTTTGACTATTGTGGACAAGTGTAATAAAACTACTTTAAGAGGCAAAGATACACAGATGAATGGATAAAGAAGTTGTGGTATATATACACAATGGAATATTATGCAGCCATCAAAAGGAATGAGATCTTGCCATTTGCAACGACGTGGATGGAACTGGAGGGTGTTATGCTGAGTGAAATAAGTCAATCAGAGAAAGACATGTATCACATGACCTCACTGATATGAGGAATTCTTAATCTCAGGAAACAAACTGAGTGTTACTGGAGTGGTTGGGGGTGGGAGGGATGGGATGGCTGGGTGATAGACATTGGGGAGGGTATGTGCTACGGTGAGCGCTGTGAATTGTGCAAGACTGTTGAATCACAGATCTGTACTTCTGAAACAAATAACGCAACATATTTTAAGAAAAAAGGAAAAGAAGAAGATAACAGGAGAGGAAGAAAAGGGGAGTATGTCAGAGGGGGAGACGAACCATGAGAGATGATGGACTCTGAAAAACTGAGGGTTCTAGAGGGTAGGGGGGTGGGGGGATGGGTTAGCCTGGTGATGGGTATTGAGGAGGGCACGTTTTGCATGGTGCACTGGGTGTTATGAACAAACAATGAATCATGGAACACTGCATCAAAAACTAATGATGTAATATATGGTGATTAACATAACAATAAAAAAAATTTAAAAAAAAAAAAAAAGAGGCAAAGATACGATCTGAGTATCTCATAAGAAAGTCTATCTAGAAATTTAAGGATTCTGGCTGAATTACTTATCTTAGACATTTAAATATATTTTTTCTACATGTGTCATTTTAATTGTGATTTAATTTACACTAGTATTAACTACTCACCTAAAAGCACTAGGCTTACTGTGATAGGCTAATTGTTCTCACTTTTGATATTTCAGGTCAAATACTAACAGAGACCATGTTTTCAAGGTCAAATCGAAAGAAGTGAGTGAAACATCAAGTTTAAGACTTCAAGTTCAACTGAAGCTAAAGCCAAGGAGTCTGTGAATTACACTGGAGGCATTTTATCCCCATAAACATGGAGGTTGTATTTTATCTTCCACCTATGTAAGAAATGGAGAGTTTTTCAAAGAAATATTCTAACACATTTCGAATCTTCTAATAAGTTTTCATTAATAAAGAAAGCGCAATGCATTTCTTTTTGCTAAAAATTATTTTGTTATTAGATTCTTAATACTTTTCCCAAAGTATTAACTTGAATACATGCCTGACAGACAGATCTTAAATCAAAAACATATAATAATTTAATGCCAATGATACAGCAGTATTTCAGGTAATAAAGGAGTAGGGAGTGAGGAACATCAAAAGTAGTCACTGTAATTCTTCCCTCAAGAAAAGTATTGTCTTGTTGCTTTCACCACGTATATGAAAGTGAGCAAGAGATCCTTTATTCAGCATCCCATGGCACATTTTAGGAATGTGAGGATGCTAACATGAAAACATGAAAAATATATCTCTGTAGATTTCCAGTCTCAAACTTCTAGGATTGCGTTTGCTTTCCTTGTTTTCCACTTAAATCTGGTGCACAAGCGAATCACTGTTAAACATGTTAAAATCCTACGTTACTTCCTTCAGATCACTAAATTCCACTTCCTTTAGTCCTATATTTAAGTTTTTCCTAGAGACTTGACAGAATGTATCCATATTGCAAATATGAATTCTTTTGTATATTTAGAAACGGTTCTGAAACAGGAAATATGGTTCTCTAAGGGTAGACTCAGAGATCAATGGCAGAAGCAACCACATGGCTACTCTCAAGATACACAATGATATCAGGAAAAAAAAACAAAAAACAAAAAAAACAAATGCACGGTGGTCTGGTTTCTGGTACTCTGGTAAAACCAAGTCACTCCTGGCAATTAATGTGTATTCTGAGTGAATATAAATCATCCAGAACTTGGATTCTTATTGTTGGTCTCAGTTATATCTACGTTATAACATTCTAGGACAGAACTGGCAGTGATTTCAATATTAATGGAAGCCACAGATGTGTGCCACAAAACTTAGTTAAAATTGTGTAGTAGCCTCATACTAAAAAGTAAAAAGAAATAGGTCAGATCAATTTTAATAATTTATTTAATTCAATGTTTCCAAAATATTAACATTTCTACACATATTTTTTAAAATATTAATGAATACTTATTTTCCTAAGTCTTGGAAATCCAATGTTCATTTCACATTTATGGCACATCTCAATTTAGAGTAGCCACATTTCACACAGCCAATAGCCACACATGACTAGTGGCTACCGTATTAGACAATGCACAATGCAGTTATAGAAATGTTATGGTTTCAAATGCATTAAGCAGTGCCAAGCAAAGTACCATGAGCTTGAAGATTATTAAAATGCTCTTTGATTTTAATGGTTTAACTAAAAGGTGGAGCTCTGGAGGCCCAGAAGAGACCTAGTGGAAATAAGCCAGATTTCTCAATCTCTAGTACTACAAGATTGTGTTGCTTCAAAGCCAAGTAGTAAGGGCAATGTTTAAATTGTTCTCAGTGTTTAATTATAAAGAATTATAACTAAGAGCTATAAAATAAGGGATAGTACATACTTTTAAACACTGGCTTTTGCAGATCAGAAACCATACTTCTCATAAAATTCTTAGTATTCAAAATTTTAATATTTTATTTATTCCAAACTGGTAATAGTGGAAATGGAAAATGGATAAATCATATATATATATATTGAGAGGAAATATTTAAATTAGTTATGTAATTGGTTAAAACACCCTAAAATCAGAGTTCCCTGAATTGATCATTTTCCTCCTATAACCATTATTTCTAAAATTGGGCTTTCTCTTTTTTGTTGTTGTGTCTGATAAAATATATATAACATAAAATTACCATTTTAACCATTTTTAGTGTACAGTACTTAATGTGGCATTAGGTACCTTCACACTGTGGTGCAACCATCACTAGCATCCATCCCTAGAACTTCTTCATTCTTCCCCAACTGACACACTGCACCCATTAAACATTAACTTTCCCTTCCCCCCTCCCCCAGCCCCTGGAAACCACCATTCTATTCTCTGTTCCTAGGACTTTGACTACTCCGTAAGTACAATCAGACAGTATTTGCACCTTGGAGACTGCCTTATTTCACTTAGCATAATCAATTCAAGGCTCATTCAAGTAGCAACAGGTAACAGAACTTTCTTCTTTTTAAGGCTCATTTTCCTTCCTATGTATAAACTGCATTTAGCTTACATACACATCCTTTGATGGACATTTATTTGGGTTATTTCTACCTTTTGGCTACTGTGACCAATACTGCTATGAACATGGTGTACAAATAGCTGTTTGAGTCGTGGGCTTTCACTTTTATTATGTGCCCCGAGTCCGAGGAACACTTATCTTTCCTTTTTTTTTTTTTCTTTTTCATTAAATTGGCGGCAGATTTCTCTTTCTCTTCAGAATGAAAAAAATAAAATAAAATCTTTCCTCTTTGTGCCGGTGGTATATGCAGTCTTCCTTCTAGCGGAACAAATGTACTGCCCTGACCACTTTCATTTTTTCTGCCCCTTATTTCCTAGTTCTTATTCCACTATACTCTTCCAAGGTCATCATCCTGTAATATTAAATCATTTTACATGTAGAAATATTAGCATACTGAATTCTGAAAATTAAAAGTATCTGTGGAATATTCTCAGCTTCAGCTCCTGGGGTCTCTGATAAATTATCCCGGTTTCACATTTTGGTTGGAATTTATCTTGTCACGTACTCCAGTCTTCAGTCTTTCAAACCTCTTCACTCTATTTATTAGTTCTCTCAGCTCCCACATGTGAACTATTCTTGGTATTAAAAACTCATTTTTAAAGCAATACAATGTCAACAACTAAAATACCCTGTGTGCTTGGTTAGGTTAAATTTAGCCTTGTGAAATTTCACCTTAGCAATTTTGCAGCATCAACAAGGACTTCTATCTCTAGTCCTCTTTATTCCCAATCCACAACTTGCCTTGCATTCAATTGTAATTTCTTCCTCTCTAGTAAATACAGCTTTGAGGACACAAGATCCAAACTAAGGAGAAAAATAAACACAGGGATGTACCAACGATGATCTAAAAATAAGAAAACAAAGCTCATGAAATCCTGAGATTTGATGCACATAGCAAAAGTAGCCTGTTCTCTAACTTTTTCAATGCCATATTTAGAGTATTTCAAAGACTTGTGAGAAGCATATGATAATTTTATTAATAACCAGAACTATTCCAAAGACCTTTACTGTCTGAATTGCTAACACATTCAGTGCTCCTTATTTCCAGCAATTTCCCTTAGCAAGTCTTAGTAGGAAAGGAAAAGAAATACAGAGGAGCAGCTGTAAATAATGCAATATTTAATTTTTCCTTCAATTGCAATAGAAGAACTACTCTCATATTGAGTATACCTACAGGCACATTTCTCCCACTTGCCCCAAGCAGGACTGCTCTTGGGAACATCAAGCTATCACATGAATGAAGAGCAGTGAGATAAACATGACATGGGGGAAAAAAAATAGACATACATAGATAGGGTGTAGCCACTTTGAGTCAGGATTTCTATTACTGTGACTGAGAATACATGCCACGGTAAGATTTTTTTTTTCAAGTAATACATTTTTCCTTTATTAATAAAGGACTAATTAATTTTTAAGATCACAAATGGATACAAATGCTTGGGTATTGTTCTCTGTTCTATTCATTTATGAATGGAAATATGGTTGGGTTTGGAATTTTAGAGTCTCTTTCCACCCATCAGTTCACTAACATAACTTCATTTTTGTCTAAAATTAGTTTTGAAGAGGTAAATTCTAAAACTAGACTAAACTTTCTTACTTTAGAGATTACCGGCTTAAGTGCTTATATTTTCTTTATTGTTCAGGGTTTAAAATATCATGACAGTACTTTAGGTGTTTTTTTTTTTTTCTTATTAGCTCTATTTAATTAACTATTTTGGTCAGCAGACTCGTATTCTTCAGCTCAGAAAGTCTATTCTAAAATATAATTAATTGATGTTTATGATTGATTTCTTCTGTTCCCTTATTCTGGCATTTCAATTACAGTATTTTATGGTTTCTCTAATCTGCATATTTACTATCTTTTCTCTCTCATAATTAAAAATTTATTTACTGTTCTGTACTATTGTAAATGAAACATCACACGAATGAAATATTGTGAACTACAGATTAATACAGAGGGGTATACACAGAAAATGGAGGGATTAGAAAAGCAGATAAAATTTTTGTCTTCTTTTGTTTGTTTGCTTCTTTGTTGTTTCCTTGTTTCCATCTGGATTGTGGTTGCCTGTCTGCTTAGGACTGCTGGTTGTCATTATTCACCATGGGGCAGGCACCCAAAGCCAGCCTTCTGATGTGCAGGTATGAAATCTTCATTCAGTGCCTCCCATTGCTCATGCCTCCTACACCAGAAATGTAGCTCCCGCTCACCCTGTCTTCTAGACACTAAGCTAGTGGGCCTCTTGCCTTAAGGTCCCCTTACCACCAGGTGTCCCTCTGGGGTGTGACACCTGTAGAAGAGTTCAAGCCTGGCCAGCCTTCACTGAATCCACTTAACCTAGGGCAAACTCATTCATCCTTGCTACGACAAAAAATAACGTATGTCTGCCCATCTTTTTCCAGCCACTCAAACTTCACATGATTGTTTATTCTCTTGCTTAGGTAGGTGTATGGCACATTACCAAGCCCACCGTGTAAGCCAAGATCCCAACAGAGAAATAGGTTTTGTTCTCTTCCAGTGGCCATCCTGATCTCTAGGAGTGGATGCCTTGGAAACCCAGGCCCCTGGCATTCGTGTTGGGGAGTGGAGGACTTCAAACCACAGAACTACCCACCAGGCAGGCTCAACATTCCCTCTCTCCACCTTTTGTTATTTTCTTATATCAAGAATAGCATAAAAAGCGGTCATGAGATCACAGACTGTGCACAGTCATGAAAAGAAAGAAAGCTATTAGGAACATATTGTGAAAGACAATTCCCTGGACCAGACATTGGTCACCAGGGGATGGAGAAAATACAACCCCAGGTTAAACTGAAGTAGAGGCGCAGCTAGGTGGTTCAATCAGTTAAGTGTCTGACTTGGGCTCAGGTCATGATTTTCAGGGTCCTGGGATCAAGCCCCATGTCGGGCTCCCTGCTCAGTAGGGGGTCTTCTTGTCCCTCTGCTCCTTCCTACTGCCTCCCACTCTGTCCCGCTCATGCTCTCTCTTTTCAAATAAAGACGTAAAATCTTTAAAAATAAAATAAAATAAACTGAAGGAAAAAGATCAGATTTTAAATAGAGAAGGCTTACATTGCAGGCTACTAAAATATACTTATATTGTATATCTGTAGAGAATAGCTACAAAGTCCCTCTGCTTGTTTATTAGGAATTACCTTTATGTTCCTTTTCATTCTCCACTAGGTTGCCATTTTGCCTCAAGTTTTTCTAGTCTCTTATCTATGTTGTTGGCTGGCAGTTATTGAAATCGTCATTGCTCGTTGTTACTCGCCTCTAGATGTTGTCAAGCAGGAGGAACTGTGGTCACTAGTCAGAACGGCAAGCGAATAAAGACCATGGACCATGGAATCAGACACACACAAGTTCCATTTCTGAGTGCGTATTATAGCTGTGCCACATCTCTAAATCTTAATTTTATTGGTCTAAAGAATAGCGTAAGTACTGCTATCTCATAATTTTGGTGCAAAGACTAAATGAGGTAATGCAAGCAAAGGATACAGCACAATATTACATGTGTGCATAAAAATCTACTGTTATTATAGGATAACACATTCTTCATCAATACTTTTATTGGAATAGCAAAAATAAACAAAAAAATCTGGACCAGTGTACACTGATAATAACGATCACTTCCTCTAGGTACCCAACATATAATGCAGGTGTCATTCAAGAATGAACTCAGGGTAAGGAGTTTGCTTTTATGTTCTATGCTGCTGATGGGATACACTTAACACTTAAAAGCCCAAAGACTATTGACCCAGTTTTCTGCCTGTAAGTTGCTCTTTCTCAGAACATGCATCAACATTTGTATTTTTAATTTCCTCACTTCAAATCCATGCTAAAGTTCAGAGCCAGATCCAGTTTGAGATTTCAGGAAATAACTAAGGGCTGAGGATATCATGAAGTTCATCTCCAAGTTACAGTAATTTGATTATAATCTCTTAAGGATCTTGAACTTCACTTCTGATGATACCAGTTTACGGCCACATCTACCATTCACACATATGTGACTAAATACCATTGGGATAGTTTAAATTATTTGTCCCAAAACAGTGCAGCTCACAGTGTGGTAAATGTTGCAAGTTTTAATTTGTTAATCATAATACATGTCTAGTTACACTATAATAAGAATTAAATTACAAAAAGCCCAGGTACAAAATTTGGCTTTCATTTGAAATGAAAATAATGAAATCGCGTTAGACATGATTATATTTTTAAAAGTCAAACAACCAACCAAATAGAAATAAAAACACAAAAGCTCCTAAGGGATTAACTATGGTAAAAATTATCAAGGGGAAGCTAAAGAGTAATAAAAAAACTGAGTAAACATTAGATTTTGATTTGAAAAGTTTAAAAAATGTTTTCTTTCTTGAGGTGTGTAATATCTATGCTTCTGCAGTAATTTACCCATTTTTAGAATTTGAATCAGAGTTAGATATTTTAATTAACATATATTTTTCCTTCTTACCAGGGAAATGCATGTTTTCATCTAAAAGAAGCACAAATGACACAATGTTTAGATTATATTGTCAAAACCAATTGTCTGCTTAGTGTCTGTTCCCATATCCCTGCCACAGATATTGACAATAATAATGCATTACAAAGTAAAGTCTATTTTAATCACTTCCCAGTGAAATATAATAATACGAATGTACACGTGCATGCAGAAGCACACAAATTATGGCATGATGCTGATAGCAAGAATCAATTCTGGTAACAATGACAACAAAAAATCAGTAGGCGGCTCATGTATCTGCCAAGTCTAATTCTGAATTTCTCTACTATGTGCTAATATAAGAGAGAGCAGCCCAGACACCAACTGGGAGAAACTCCAAATTTTCTCTTGGGTATACAAATCGTGACTTCTGCTAGGAAACTGTGATAATACCAATGTTCCAGAAGATTAGAACGTGGATTCTTAAGAAACTTAAACCACCACAGGCTCATTGAAGGGGGGCCCTTAACAACTAAGAACATTTGTCTCAAAAATATCAAGGGAAAGTGGGCCATTGTCACAATCCTTCTACCAGGCTCTATTGAAAGTCATTTTAAAGGTGTTTTCCAGAAATGTAAATAAAAAGGCAAAATCAGGGGTGGTCCGATTTCTATTCTTTATTAATTCAAACACTTAACTCTGCCCCCTCTAATGCATGCAGTTCTACAATCTTGAACCATCAGGCTATGATGAGAATTCCAACCTGCATACCTAAAAGAAAAGCAATAAATAGCTGGGCAGGGTGGCCTGCTATGTTCCTCAGCAGCGTGGAGAAACTTAGCCCATCAGACTCCTGCAGTTACCCCTTTCCCTTCTGCCTCCTGCCGTCTTGCCACAGTGTCAGAAAACTTCTGAATAAGGTCCTAAGTAGAGGTCATGAAGGAAACATAAAATAGCTGGAACATAAGAGAACTAGAAGCAGAGGTAAAGGCTCTTTGGAAAAGAAAAAGAAAGAGTAAAGAATATAAATACCTCCAAATTATATTATCAGTCAGGATTCTAGATTTAACTTTTAGTTGTCAAGTGGAAGTTTCTACTTTGCAGGTGAGAAGAGAAGAATGATGATTAAGACAGTAATATGTTGTCATTGAAACTATATTTGGACTACTGTATGACCAAAATCTACCTATTAGGGAGGGTATTATTTGAGAGAGAAAACAACTAGACATGATGGTATTTGCAAGGGAGTGCAGAGACACAAAGACATAAGACATAAGTGCCACTACAAAAATAGGCATAGTTCATAGGCAATTCAAACATGAATACAAAGTAGTCAACACTTCATTATTCATTAAAAGAACTGATTGCATCTAGTCTTTAGACTACGTGCTCTTTCCTTTATGCTACTCCTCTGTCCACTTTTCTCTCCCTCCTGGTTTCCCTTAGTTTATGCGCCAATCACTTCCAGATGCCAAGGATTCACTGGATTTCCATATTCAGTTTTTCTCCCCATTATCGTCCACTTTTTAAATACACACAGAGAATCTAGTGTGTATAACACAGAGGGAAAATTGGACATAGAGGCCTTGCCTTTAAGTCATATGTATTCTTTTTGGGTAAATCAATTGTTTGACGATTTAACAATAATCGGTAATGTTGCCAAGGTTGCCTCCCATCCCACTGAGCAGAAGCCAGCCCTATCTTTTTTTCTTTTCAAAAGTTACAGGCAAAACAAGAACTAGCCATAACTGCTTGGATCCAAGATGGCAGCAGGAGACTGGGGGGAACTCAATCATAGTTGGTTAGACTATGTTTTTGACTGCATGACTGACTAATATTTTGACTGCAAAAGAACCCCACACCTGATCACAGGCTGGTTATATAATACATCAGCATGCTAGATGACATACGTGCGAATGCCGTAATGTTTCCAGTCAAAGCCAGCCACGTCAGGAGAAAAAAAGATGTGGCACCCCTAGTCTGAGAAAAAAACTGACTCATTCAAAGAAAACTTACGCATATCTCTCCCCTTTATTACCCCAGGTCCACAAGACCCTTCTTGGGATACACCCCAGTGAAGTTGATTTGTGAATTCAGTTCCTGCTTCTGCATTGTTAGGCCACTGAGTAAAACTTGTGCTGTCCAAAGTGTAGCTTCAGTTTAGTGTTTGCCTTTGCAACAGGGAACAGAGAAAGGACTATCCAGGAGAGGCAGAGGGCTTCCCCAGGTCCCAACCCCTTTTAGGGGAAAGGGAAAAATCGAACAGCAACAGTAATCATAATTACTAGGACCATGTCACTGTAGCATATATACTACAATTATTCTATAGATTCTGCATTCTACAGAAGAGGATACTGAGGCACAAAGATGAAATAACTTGCCCATAGTTGCATAGTTTGTAGAATTCAAATTCAAACCTAGGCAGTTTAATTCTAAACCCATGTTCTTAACCAGTATATCATATGCATTAAGAGTTAAAAAAAATACATATAATAAACATACTAGGTTAATTCATAAAACTAAATGAAGAGTCAAATGAATAATATAACCAATAAATACAACAAATTCTAAAAAGATAGAGATTAGTAGAGGTCGAAATACTCTGAGAAATCTTTATAACACCCTCTCCCCTCACCCATATGTTTTGGCATATTGTAGGGAAGGAAGACTCATGAAGAAAAAAAAGGTGGAAAAAAAGAGGTAGAAGTTACCTTTTTTTTTCATTATTTCAATAAATTGTCCGATATCAGCTCATTGTAGGAATTACGTAGTGACATTCAATCATCAATCATCTGATGATTCTCTATGCTTTAAGACATGATTGGTCATCTTCCATATAAACAACAGAGATTCTGTATCAACAAAAAAACTGCCTAAACCCAGTTTAAATTTACCCTTTTTTTAAACACCATCTAGAAAATCCTACTCCTTTACTATTATAATATGTAGACAATCTTGTTTTATATAACATCAAGATATAGCAGTGTTTCATTGTTTTGCAAATTGTTTATACCATACTTTATTTCAACACAGAGTTGACTATTTCTATAACCTATTTCAGTAAGTGCCAAAAAAAAAAAAAATCCTTAAAAACAAAACAAAACAAAACTCCCAAAACTTGGCAGTGGTGTTTCGCAGTGCCTGATATTATAATACTTGCAAAAATTTCCTTGGGTTGGGCATTTTAAAGCATTTCCAGTTTTTAACTGCACATATAACTAGGAAATGGTGTTTATCATCTATGGTTTCCAATTAACTAAAGTATTATAGTAAATAAGCTTGTTGAAAAACTTATTATTTCAATTTAATAAAGATAAGCACAAGAAAGAAGCCAATGTTCTTAATGCACTTATAATTGATCACTGGATGGATAATTGGAGAGGGGATAATGTGAGGGGATTGTATATGAAATGCTATGGAGGATATAGTGTTCTTTCCTTGATGCTACTTTTCTATTGGATTTAAGGCAAGAAATTCTAACAGAGTTGACCTAAAATTATCACAGAGATTTATCTCACAGCTAGAACTTTGCAAAGTCTGGAGCAAAGTATGTCTCTGTACTTAAATCAAGTTACACCTGGAGAATGGCAGGGGGGTTCACTGAATACTTTCTGACCCAAATTCCATAGTTAAAATCTCAGACCTGGCTTTTTGGACACATCTCAGGTATTTACAGTAAGTATGCTGAGTTGTCTATCTTCTCTGTGAACAGGTTCGACCAGATTCCGGAAGGGTCTTTGTCTCTGCTTTACAGTCACTTAATTACATAAAGATTAAAAAAAAAAAAAAGTCTATTCATAGCTAAGTAACATTCACATGACTAGGAAGAGTGAAATCTTGAAGTCAGAAAAGTTCATTTTTTGTATCAGAGCCTCTTTGAACAGCTTACCGTGTCACTTTCTATATACACAGGGTAGGACCATTTTCCTCACTTGCTTTAAGTTTCACTGATTCATTAGATCCATATTTATTGAGTATCCATTGTGTGTTAAATGCTATGTTTACAAATTGGATATATATTTGTGAATAAGTAAACTACCGTCAGAAACCAAAGATGATAAAAACAAATAATTAAAAACAAATGAGGGGTACCTGACTGGTTCAGCGGGTAGAGTGTATGACTCTTGATCTCAGGGTTGTGAGTTCAAGCCCCATGTTGGGCATGGAGCCTACTTAAAAAAAATTAAAGATCTTAAAAAATGAATAAATGCAAATCACAGTAACTGTGGTACAGAAGATGAACAGAGTACAAAGGTAGATAGTATCAAGGAAGAGGAACTTCAAGTGACACAGAGGAGGCCTCATAGAGGGTTGACATTTAGACTGAGAACTGAAAGATGAAAAGGAAGCAGCCTGGGACAAAATCAAAAAGAAAATTTATCCAGAAAAAAGGACAGAATATGACAATATAGTGTGGCTGAGCAGAGTGGGCAAAAGAGACTGGTGTCAGATGGTGTCGTACACTGGATGAGAGGCTGCCCACCCAAGTCTTAGACTGAATGGTAAGGAATCTGGCTCGCTCTTGTACAAGTGGACATTACTTCAAACTTTTACGCAGGAGAATGGCATAATTGGATTTATATTTCCCAAAGATTACTCTGGCTTCTCCATGGAGGATATTTTGGAGAGGGACTTGGGGGGATGCAGGAAGACCAAGAATGAAGGTACTGTGGTAATCTGGGAGAGAAATACCGGTGACGGGGTTTAGTGTGGAAGCAACATAATTTAAAAAATGGAGTAATTATTTTAGAGGTAGACTTGCTGACAGTTTATATGTTGAGAGAGAGGGAAAGATGAATATTGAGTTTCAGTATTAACTTTTCTTCCAAAGTTAGAGAATGATAATAGCACAAATTCAACATGCATAACCTAAGGGAAGAACAGAGTTGTGTTTTAATTTTGGTTTTATTTGGATGGAGCAGAAGGGAATCAAGAATTCAGTTTTAGATCTGTCAAATGTGAAATGTCAATGAGCATCCAATTGAAGATGTCAACTAGACAGTTGCATATTTAAAGCTGAAGTTGAGAGGAGAGAATTGGGTTAGAAATATACATTTGGAAGTCATTGTCACATACATGGTATTTAAAGCCTTGGAACAGATGATCCCAAAAGAAATGAAAGTTGAGCTTTAGGAGGGAACATAATCTAGGAACCAGCAAACATTTAGAAAGGAGGTTTAGAAGAATCTACACTCCAAAAATGGTCAAGGAAAGAGGAAATCACAGATCTGCAAGCAAGAGATATGAGAGTTTTAGAAAGGAATGATCTGGTTATCTATGTGAATTAATTTGAAGAGTTCAGGTAAAATAAACAATGAATACTGACCATGAAAACCTTAGCTTTCCAAATCGATGAGGGCAAACGTCAAGGCAGATAAATGGAATAGTATATACAGATGTCTAGCAAAGCTCTTATAGGATGGACAATTCTAGAGTACGTCTGTAGGTTGTTAAAGACGTAGAGGAGGAAAAAACAGTTTTACCTGTATCTTTCTAGATTCTGGAATAAAAGACAGATTAACAGGAAAAAACAACCAACTTTAATAACATGTACACCTCCCCTGTATACAAAAGAGACACACAAGAAAACTGAATAACTCTCCAAAATGACCCAAGAGATGCATAACTCTTCAGATGACTTAGCTACCTAAGCTAAGGTAAAAAAACCTTACATACCATTTCCGGGTGGGGATAAATTAAAGATGTGGTGGAGGAGGCCAATGATGGGAGGCCAGGAAAAGCTGTTAAAGAAGGGTATGGTTGTTATGCAGATTTACAACCAGTGTCTTCTCCACAGATAAGAGTTTCTAGAGATTCAGTCATCCACACACTTACTAACGGAGATTTCTTTTATGAATGAAAATGTCCTTTACGAAAGGGCAACTTATACTCAGTTTTCAGAGCTTCTCCTGTGTCTTCAGTTTTTTAAAATAACTAGTTCACAATAATCCTTATGCCAAAGAGGTATATTTTGGGGGAGGGGGGCAAATTCTCCTTCCCTTCAAAGTAAAGAAGTAGGTAAGAGACTACAGAATGTGAGAAGTCCTTGAGATCAATGAACAAGCGAGCTAGTGGGCTTATGAAAACATAAACTGCCAAACAGATAAAAGCGATCCTTGCATAACTGTTCTAACAAACATGAAATCACATATTAAAGACCTGAAGTTCAGATTATAAATATCTATTTCTAGGAAAATTTTCTTTCTTCTCAGAAATTAGGGATGTCTTCAACTATAATAGTTCTTGACTCATATCTCAAGCACGGTTGATGTGATTTACTTTCAAATGAACTCAACAAGGATTTCAGCCAATTTATGTTTTTTATTGTAATCAAAATATTTTAAAATTTAAGAATTAATTTTATGTCTACTTACGTCATTTCATACAATTATAGAAAGCCCAAGATATCTTAACAACGTGTAAATATATTTACACGTTAAAAGAAAACTAAATAAGGGGTGCTGGGTGGCTCAGCTGGTTAAGCGACTGCCTTCGGCTCAGGTCATGACCCCAGAGTTCTGGGATTGAGTCCCACATCGGGATCCCGGCACAGTGGAGAGCCTGCTTCTCCCTCTGACCTTCTCCCCTCTCACGCTGTTTCTCTCTCTCTCTCTCTCTCTCTCTCTCTCTCTCTCTCTCTTTCTCTCAAATAAATAAATAAAATCTTTAAAAAAAAAAGAAAACTAAATAAAAAAATTGTTTAAAAACTCTAATTGAGGGGCGCCTGGGTGGCTCAGTTGGTTAAGCGACTGCCTTCGGCTCAGGTCAATCCTGGAGTCCCGGGATCGAGTCCCACATCGGGCTCCCTGCTCAGCAGGGAGTCTGCTTCTCCCTCTGACCCTCTCCCCTCTCATGCCCTCTATCTCTCATTCTCTCTCTCTCGAATAAATAAATAAAATCTTTAAAAATAAATAAATAAAAAAATAAAAGAGGTGACAAAAGTTTAAAAAAAAAAAAACTCTAATTGAGGAAGCAGTGAGTTCTCAGTACAAACTAAAATTTAGGTAGGAGACAAAAATGACTAAATTTTAATGGGTAAAATACTAAAATATGTAGATAAGCTATAACATATAATATTTAATTAATTCTCATTTCTTGTGTCTTCAACTACTACTTTTTATTCCTAGGGTGAGCAGATACTTAAAATATTTTCTTAAAATATTTAGAAATTTATCTCTGTGGTATACTAGATATAGGATATTTTTGCTATATCAGATATCAGCCTGGGGCACCTGGGTGGCTCAGTCTGTTAAGCGGTTAAGCATTTGTCTTCAGCTGGGGTCATGATCCCAGGGTCCTGGGACAGAGCCCCGTATCAGGCTCCTTGCTTGGCAGAGAGCCTGTTTCTCCCTCTCCCTCTGCCTGCCACTCCCTCTGCTTGTTTGCACGTGCTCTCTCTCTCTCTCTCTCTGTCAAATATATAAATTTTTAAAAAATCTGAAAAAAAAAAAAGAAAAGAAATCAGCCTTTGGGTGGGAGGACATGGTTATTATAGCATCTTATTAAAAGTAAAAATCACAAGGACATAGTGATGTGGAAATGTTGGGATCTGGAGCAAATGATCCATTAAGAATTTTTGAGAGATTTTTGGTGCAAAAAAGTGGTTTTATCAAAGCACTGGTACAATACCAGTGGGCAGAAAGAGTTGCACTAGGGTTGTGAGGGGTGACTATATACTTTCAAGTTGGGAGGGTGTTAGGGATAGTTTAAGTCCCTTAGGAACTTTGGAAGCAACATTTCCAGGAACTTGGGGGGGCTAGCCATGGGTTAGGAAAAGGTCATTTATTACTGTCTAGTAAAACCTTAGTCATGAGACCCTTCAGATGTATACCAGTGGGCCATATGCTTAAAGGATGATTACCAACATATATCTTGCGGGGGGTAGAGATAAAAGAAGTTTCCAAATGAATTTTTATATGTTAAATTACACTTATAGAATCCAGGAGGTTGGGATAATGCTAAGCTAAGATTGCGTTTTGCCCTTCGCAAAGTATTAACATGGAGGCAGCTGAGTGCCAAGAGGAAGGTCACTCTCTCTGTTTCAAGGAATTCTCAATGGAATATAAGTAGTAAGGAAATCTAATTTTTTTATTTTGCCTTTGTTTCCACATCAATAGATTTTATATTTTAGTTAATTTCAACTAAGATAACTTAAAGTTGACTATGCTTTATGGTGTCAGATTTTAAAATTTCTCTCTGCCCTAAAAATATGATTATATTTTAGTTGAGGAAAACAAACAAACAAAAACAATGTTTAAAAAGCAATTACCTGCCTGGGGGCGCCTGGCTGACTCAGTCAGTTGGGCATCCGACTCCTGATTTTGGCTCAGGTCATAATCTCAGGGTTGTGAGATCGAGCCCCACATTGGGCACCACAGTGGGCATGGATCCTGCTTAGGATTCTCTCTCTCTCCCTCTCCCTCTGACCCTGACCCCCCCCAAAAAAATGTCCCCCAAACAAACAACTCTCACCAAAATAACCTGAATAGCAAAAACAACTGTTAAAAGGAGACAACAGGCACAAAATGGCGTCACTTGTGTTAAATACCATATTGGTAACCCAAGACTTAATACCTAATCCAATTGCAGTTTCAACCCCCAAAGAGTATAAACTTCAACCAGTCAGGCTGGAATGAACTGGTCAGCACTAGTAAAATAATCTGCCAGATAGATCCTTCCACTCCCCTGAGAAGGGAGAATTTACCTAAAATGATGCATTCTTTGTTAATAATTTCCTTTTTCTGCCCTCTTTATCACTTGATAAGCTTTTCTTATCTAGAATCCATGGAGGTCCTTTCTATTTGCTAGATGGGATGCTTCCCCATTCATTATGAATTGTTAAATAAAGCCAATTTGATCTTTAAATTTACGCAGTTGACTTTTTGTTATTTAACACAATAAAACTACGATTAACAATCAAGAAGAAAGTGAAACTAAGAGTATTAATTTTTTTCCAGCTTCTCCACATTTTGCAGACTACCTGCAAATAATATATATGTCTTCTAAAAATAAAACTTAATTTCTTTAATTGCCCTTACTCATCAAACCTATAATAACACAACCTGTATCACCATTGACTTTTCTTTTAGAGGCATGATCTTTTACTCATTGTTTTTCTTTTCCCTAAATAGCAATATCTAAATAGTTTATATGTTAAAGAATATAATAATTTTGTTCTTGCCAATTAGGATATGGACTATGACAAAGAAAGGAAATAGAGGGTTTCAGAGAGGAAAATAGAGAAATAGAATGATGAAAGATACAGATTGAGAAAGAGGGCATGAGAGACGAATCAAATTTAATCACTTTGGAGAAGGAAACTTTAGCAAAGTATCTTTATTACTGATAAGAGCTCAGAAAGCTACATTATATTATATATCTGAAAAATTATTAAGATTCTCAAAAGTCCCTTCACTAGTCTACACTTGGAGAAATTTTTGTATATGGTTTGCTGTGTCACAATCAAGATGAGTTTCATCAGAGATTAGAAACCATACTGTTTATTTACACTCACCCTTTGAAAAATTACTAAATTGGCCTCATCTTTGTCAGTTAAGATCATATTACAAAGTTATAGAAAGCATCATTTAAAGGTCTATTTTTATTAATTATAAAATTACGGAATTTTAGACTTTTTGATTCTCATCAGAAACGGTCTGTTCCATATAGATTAGTCCCAACAGAAACAGCCTGTTTAATGGAAGTATAAATTAGCAACAAAGAAAATTATAGACCAGGTAAGCAGAGATACTAAAGAGCATTCTTTTAGCTGTTGTTCTGTTTGTGCTCCTGAGTTGTGTGAAATGTGTGGCTCCCAACAGGCTTGAACTGAGAGCTCCTCTCTAGGGCAGGATTGTGTTTCAGGTGGACTAAGCCATTTAGCTGACTGCTGGCTAACAAGGCAATGCCACCCTTCTCCAAAAATATATTTTTAAAGGTTCACAACTTAAACATATGACCCAGGCTATTTCCCCTTTCCTTAAAATTGACTCTCTATTCAAAACAGAAGTATAACTGAATCCTTACCTACTAAAAACAAAAACATAACTGAACTCTTACCTCTATGTTATATCAACAAAGGATATACTGTGATGTAGAAAACTAAAGGAACACAAATACAGAGGTATCTTGGGTTTTCTGACATTCACTTCAGTTTTATTAATTGCATTAATTCTCCAATTGCAAACTTCCCTTTGCCCACTTACTGCAGCATCATACCTTCAGTATTTCTTGTTACTCCCGTTGCCCTGAGGCAGCCTATTTGATTTTGTCTATGCCGCTCAGGGATTGCACAGAACAGCAGTGTTAAACTTGCGTAAAAATGAGACAAGCCTTTAAATGCTTACGCTAACAACTTGACTGACCTCATCATGTTTCTTCCTACTAAAGCCTGGAAATGGATTCTGCTTGAAGAAATGTATCTCGTCATCAAAGCTTCTGTTCATAATCTTCGATTTTTTCATGAAGCTCTCACGGCTTTCAAAGTGACTGTAAACTCCCTGCCCATCAGAACTATCTCAAAGCCATTTTAAAGGATATACTAGAAACACTTGGAAAATCATCCATGTCTCAGCCCAGCAGCTTCCAAGAAATTTCATGCTTCATATTTTGTCTCCTTCCTCATAGCAAACATTTATATCCTTTATGAATAACTTGAACTTTGGAAGAATGGAGCACCCTTGTTCTCTTATTCATTCTCTTCCTTACTATTCTCATTCTTGCTGGGGAGCAATTTTTCTTGATTATGCTTTGTTTTTAAACTAATGATTACCTAAAGGATAACAAAAAGAGTCAGTAGAGCAGTAATTAAAGGCATGGACTCCAGGCACAGTTCACCTGATTTGAACTATGGCTCTAGAATTTAAAATCTCTATGATCTTGTGCAAGGTAATTTAAATTCTCTGGGCTTCAATTTCCTCATCTGTGAAATGACAATAATAATAATTGCTGGCCTCAGAGGGTTGCTATGATTAAATATGTAAATACTGTTAAAGCACAGATACTTAGAAAAATGTGAGCTATAATAAATTCATGATAGTCTCCTTTTAAGTGTTAGATATTATACTATATTTGCCATCCAATATATGCTCTCAGTGATAATAAATATCAGCATGTAACATTTGGCTTGCCTTAAAACTACACCGCTCTGAACACGCTAAAATAGACCCAAATTCTTCAATGAGCCATCTTTTGCCCTCATGAGATGAAGCCATGAATAACAGCTGACCTAGACTACACAGGATACCAAAATAATGGTCTTGTGAGCTTTGACCTGCAGGGCTCTGGCAGGATGGAGCCAAGACACTGCAAAGAGCTACAAAAAAGAAAGAGAAAGGGAAACAGGAGAAGAAAGGGCATAGAACAAAGGAACAAATGTTTTGTCCCATCCTTTGCACTCTAGATATGTTTTTTATCAGCTACTCATAGTATTACATTCTTTGTGAAAGATGGACTGTATTGGAACACCCTTTAAAACACTGTATGAAGTAAGAACATAGGAACAGTTGGAGAAGGCATTGCTTAGGATTCTTGACCCTTGGAATGGCCACATCTAAATATAGGCATACCATAGCAAGTTTAAGAAGCTTACTACTGTAGCCTTTAAACTGACAGTAGAGAGGGGTAGAACATTTTGAAAGAGAGACACTGACAAAATGGAGACATAAGACTCTGCAGTGAATGTGCTGAAGAAAGATAAGCTTTGACAACAGTGTTTCTACTCCAAAGCACGACCAAGCTACATTTTGTGGCTTTATCAAAATGTTCCCTCAAAGAAACTTCCTGCAGAAAGCATTCAGTAAAGGGGCCTGCTACATAATGACTTATCTATTTATTATACAATGTTTAGAAAGAAAGTTGGGGATTCTTTATAGAGAATAAAGCCCCATGAGGAATATGGTATAGCTTAGGGCATCTACATCACATCTTAGCCCTCCACATAGAGACCCCGTGTGGATAATAACAGATGAGTTACACAGCTTCTGCAAGATATCATTAGACACTAAATTTCAAAATACTTGAGAGACTGTTAGAAAAGTTCCAGGGAAAGACACTTTGAACTGTCAATTGAAGAAGTCATAGTTAGAAAAATGAACTCTGAAATACAAAATATGAAGAAGTTAAAATACCATTTTTGAAGTGGTTTGTGTAGAAGAATCTGGAAAAATGTGGGTAAAGTTGTAGTACCTCTGTGCCAAGTTCTGTGCTAATAGTATTTTAGAAAGTAAATCATTCAGTTAGGAAGTGCCAAGATATATATGCTAAGTTCTTTACCATCTGGAGAAAAGAAGATAAAATATAGGCAATTTTGTGATGTACTAGAAAGTTTTTACAAAAGATGCTAGAATGGAGGGTTTAGGCAAAGATGGCCCATTGAGACTCAAACACCTGATAGGAGCAATATATGGCCCAGTGCCAAGTTTTGCCAGCCATCAATCTCCCCAAGGTATCTGAGAATCCTTCTAGTTTTAATTCAAGGAGGGTCAAGAGAAATCAGAGATTATGGAGAACCAGGAAGAAAATCAGAAATAGTTGAAGACACAAGGATCATATACTAACTCAAGAAAATATATCTGGTAGAAAGCTAAGATGTTGGTGGACATTTTATATCATTTGAATGAGGACTTCCAATCCTCAGTTTTATGAGTAGAGGTGGTGTCATGAATGAGCTATGGGATTCCACTCAAAAGGACACCCTACCTATTGCTACTAATGCAGTCTGGGGGAGTGCATTAATTATTAATTAGTCCTGGATATCTCTGGATATTACTGTCCACAATTCCCTAGAAAGACTATTGACATAACTCCCCATGGTCTAAATGTACAAAGTTACCTGGGCTGGCTACAGCATGCAGCTCTTGAAGTTGGCAGGAGAGACTGAGGAAGTCAAAAAAATGGTGCATATGGACCCAGCACTTGTAACCGGACTATTGTTGCAATTCCAATCTCTTTTAGGTACAGACTTATTCTTTATGTCATATGGGAGAAATGGACTAGCATTTATCATGCTCTCCTTGCATGTCTTTGTTCCAACTTGCTTGGTCAGATAGAAGTCAAAAGCATCATGAGAATATCTCTAAATGTCTCAGCCTACAGGCCATGAAGAAAGGAGCCACACACAAAGTATAAACTTTTTTGACACTGTAAGTTTTCATATACCCAAGGACCTAAAAGAATGGATGACAGGGAAACTACAAGGTAGGAGGGAGGGTTTTCTCATTTTACATAGAATGTGGATCAGGAACAGTGGAGCAATTACAGGACACATGGAATGTTATCAGTGATTATTTTAGGAACATCTATTTCGCCAAGATGAATCTCTAAGGGATTACATTAAGAAATTCTTAAGTTAGTGGTATTATATTTTATTTCTCAGCTCTATGCTTTTTGATCATACCAGGAGATAATGCAACAAAAGGAAAATTACCACAGAACTCAATATAATGATCATGGCAGCCATTTGTGAAAAAAGGAAGAATTTTACAAGGTACCTTCAGAAAACAACTTTGGAAATGGCAGAAACTATAATTACATGAAGGACTTCCATATAGTATTTCCAGATAAATGCTCTGTGGAAGCAGTTATTGCTGTTTTAGAAATACCTCCCAGAGCTGCTGAGAGCAATACCTGAAGTCTTTGACACCTAGGAAAAGAGAAAAGACTGGACATCATTAGGGTACAGTTTTTGTGATCCCAAAGAGTCCAATATGTTAAAATGTTATTTTTTTTTAAATTCTGGCACTTGTGAAGTGAGTATGAAGGAGGTAGAAGGGAAAATGTGCCCTTTCAGAAATATTTCAAAATATTTAGAATTCTGACTCTTAAGTTTTTAAAAAATTGTATGCATTGATTTTATTTTCCATCATAGCCAGCTAACCTGATATTGGTAATAGACTATTTAGTAGTCACATCAAATCACATTTTACCAATAACCAAAATGTATCCTCTGTTCTATGAATCTGTGGGATTCACTATAGACTACCTTCCTTGAATACCTTCTAACTAAGGCAGAGCTTTTATGAGTTAATTTCTAGAGAAAGACTCATTTGGCAGGAAAAAAATGACTAATCTCTAATATCCATGGGGAAACTACAAACCAGGAATAGTTGGCAGAATTTTGTAAACAGCTGGGAGACTCTCCTGTCCAAGTCAAAGCTGCAGCTACCAGCATTTTGCTCTTCTCTTGATTTTTAATGTGAGAGCCTTTGTTCTCCACTGACTTCAGTTTGAGGGTAAGTTTCAAGGGACAGTGGATTATCGCAATCTAGTAAAAAAACTAAGCTTAAAAATGGTCTAGAAGTCACTTATCATTTGGCAGCTATAGCAGCTCAAATAGTAACGCATTCTGCTTCAAAGGCACTTACGACATTGGACAGAAGGTCAATTGCATCTTCAACATTTATTCAATTCCAAGTTCTCAAACCATTCAGCAAAAGGAGAGACTATCTAGTCTATGTGTCCCTTTCCCCCCAAATCCTTCCTTTCTGTGTTCGTTCAACAATAAAGCACTAAAAAATCAGTTAATGGTGATTGATACTTGTGTGAGGGCCCAGGGCAGCCTGCCCCAAAATATGACCCTTTGGCATATTGATTATGCTACATTAAAGTTACTTAAGAAAGAGTCAGGGCAAGAAAAACACTCTGACCCATCTTTTTCTCTAGAAAGCAGGAAATAAACCTCCCACATGAACGATATCCTCCCTGTACCAGGAGGTAAAGAGACATTCTTAGCACCAGAGTTAGGGAATTGAGAGCTGAGAAGACTATGTAAACAAACCTTGTTACTTTTACTAAATACTCCAGCCCAAATCCTGTTTAGAATTCCTTACTAATTAAAGTTCCCAAGTATAAGTTTTCTTTGTCTTGTCAAGTCTCACATATTTATGTTTCTTTGTCTAAAAAGTATAAAAACTGCCTGTTTTGGTCATTTCTTTTAAGTTTTTATTCAAATTCTAGTTAGTTGACATACAGTGTAATATTAGTTTCAGTTGTACAATATAGTGATTGAACACTTCCATACAACACTCAATGTTCATCACAAGTGTACTTCTTAATCCCCATACCTATTTAATGCATATCCCAACCCACCTACCCTCTGATAGCTTTGGTCGTTTCTTTAGGTTTCAATTTTATTATTGGGCCTTTATGTGCATGTAATTAAACTTTGGGTTTTTTTCTCCTGTTAATTGGTCTCATTGTCAATTTAATTCTTAGGTTAGCTAAAAGAACATTAAAAGGTATAAGAAAAATTTTCCTCCATGACACTTGCAAGAAAAAGATGTGTGCGTGGGGGAGGGATATGTCTGTGTTTTAAGAGGTTTACTTCTTCGATAAAATGGAAGAATTAAGCCTATTTTTAATAGCTTGGCTCTAAAATACTACCAACTAAATGGATTCCCTTTCAACCTTCCTTGATGAATACAGACAAGTGGTGAGTCTACCTCTAACTTGAAAATGTTCACAGATAGGAATCTGAAAACAGAGAATTAGAATAAAGGGAAAGAAAGAAGGTCAGAGATGAAGACAAAGAGACTCTGGGCCCAAATATAAGGCTACCTTTATATAAACTAAAAGGCAATCTGATAGGAAAACGTGCTTTCATCAACCTCTGGAACTGATTATGGTGGTAATGACTATCATAAGCTTATGTTTACTGGGGAATAATTCTCAATATTTCTTTCATGTTTCTGCAAGTCTTAACAAACAGAGATGACTTTTATTCCAGACCATCATTTCACAGATATTTTTGTAGTGAAAACCCTTGGGAGACATAGATTGTGACCTTCTCTTGAGCAAAAGGCAACTTTGTTTCCCATCCATTATAAAAGATTCAGGTTCCCTAAACTTAGGATTCCTCTCCTATAACTCAACTCACTGCTTGTACAGAGGTCACCTGGCCTTTTCATGTTTCCCCATGAGAACTAAAGTGGAGATAACAATGAAAACATGAGGTGATTGCTGTCTGTTGTGACATGGTTAATAATGTTCTTTTCCTATGATCCAGGAGTATCATGTCTTCTAGCATCATAAATCCGCAGCACACTAAATTGCTACATTGTGAGTGGGGTAAAATCTTGGCAATGTTCTCCCCCACAATAGGTAAAAGTGAAAAAATTGGGGCACAATGAGCAGGTGGGTATTTCTCATATAATCCATTGAAGCAAACTGTAAAATTTAACAAACAGTGAAATTATAAATGTGTATTTGGGATAAGCAGAGATATTGTCCTGCAGAAGAAGAAAAGAAATAGTATAAAGATAACTCAGAACATTCTAATGGTAACTATAATGAAAGCAGTAATTAACTTACATATGGTGGTTTGCAGTTTACAAAGCATTTCCACACATAGTATTTTATTTGAGTCTTCCAGCGATCTTGTGAGATAGGCTTTATTATTTTCTTAATTACACAGTTGAGAAAATTAAAGTTTAGAAAGATTATGTAACTTGTTAAAGGCTAAAACTAATATGTTAAAAAAATAAAGAGTAGAGGTGAACTTAAGAAAATTGAATAAAACCAAAACAAAAATTAAGATTTGGCCATAGGTTCAGAATCTTTCATCACAAGTTGTTCCCTTGATATGATGCCCTTTCTGCCACTATGGACATGTCTTCTCTCCTATGTGAAAGAACAAAATCCTTCTCTTTACTGTATTCATTTTAGCCATAATTTTTGCTCTTTCTTTTAATGGCTCAGATTCTATTAAAAAAAAATAGTGTGTATGTATTCTCTCTCTCTTCCACTCATCCCACTGCATTTACTATTCTAAGAAAAAAAAAATCTTTGTTAAAATCACCAGTAACACTGTGAATGATGAAAATTCTGGGCACATTTTGGTTATTAAGTTACATCTCACCTTCTGAAAACACTTTTCTTTAGATTGTAGAATACTAGTCATTCAGTTATTTCCTCCTTCCTTTCTAGGTACTATATTCCAATTGCTTTCACAGATATCTCATCTTCTAACTGCCTTGTGAACACAATGATCTCTAGCACTCCTTCTCCATCTTTCTCTCCTTGCTCAATTTTCTTCCACTGGGTCACCTAATCTATTCTCATTGTATGATTACCACCCACAATGCAAAAGCACAACCATTCTATAACTCCAGTTCTGATTTCTTTCTTGAGCTCCAGATCTGTATGCCAAAGAATCTAATTCATATCTTCAATCATTAGATGGATAGAAAACTATGGTTTAAAATGTCCAAAATCAAGCCATTTCTCTCTAAACCTGTTATTAATTAATTAGTTATCTTGTTTTTTCTTTGTATTCCTTTCCTGGATTATTGGGCGACTGTCTTCGGCTCAGGTCATGATCCTGGAGTCCCGGGATCGAGTCCCACATCGGGCTCCCTGCTCAGCGGGGAGTCTGCTTCTCCCTCTGACCCTCTTCCCTCTCATGCTCTCTATCTCTCATTCTGTCTCTCAAATAAATAAATAAAATCTTAAAAAAAAAAAAAAAAGAAGAAAGAAAACCACACTATTCCCAAGCTGGAGTACCCCATCCACCTTCCTTAGTCCTCATACCCCAGTGGTGATTGTACCTGATTTATTCTACCTCTAGATACTCTCTCTAATATGTAATTATCTCTCTGTTAACAATACCTTAAACTTCATTTAACCCTGTGTATTCAACAACTTGTACTAGAAAAATATTCTAATTGTTTTAGTCTCCCTTTAATCAAAAAGTTATTCTATACATACTTCTTTCTGAAATTAAAATCTTATAATTTCACTATCCTTTCTAATACTATCTTCAATGTCTCCCAATAAGTATATGATAATAGACAATCTTTTATTATGGCATTCACAGACCCATCTTTTATGACTATTGCTGATCAGCCTTGTCTTAAGCACTTTTATGCATGTACATGTAAACACATCATACATGCTCCTACAAAAATATGTACATACACCAACACACACTTCCAACTATCTGCTAATGTGTCACAGTATGTCATGCCTCAGCACATGTTCTGATAACTGCTTGGAATTTCCCTATTTTTCTTATCCCTATCCAATACTTTCAATTAAAATTAAAATACCATTCCCCTCTCAACTCCTATCCACAGGAAGCAGAATTAAAAGCTCTCCATCTTTGAATCAAGATGGCAATGTAAGAGGCTCCTGAACTCACCTCCACCCATGGACACACCAAATCTACAGTTACATATAGAGCAATTCCATATGAAAGAAATCCATAAGCTAGAATGACTTTGACACATCAGGCAAATGAGAAAACCCACAATGAAACAGGTAGAAGGGACTGAGACACAATCTTGCCATAAGCCCTACCCCCATCATGGTAACAGAGAATCAGAAGGAAACAAAACTGCCAGCTTAACCCTGAGGAGCTGAAGGAGGTTGAACATGAGACGTTGAACCCCACATCTGGTTTCCCAAATCTTATTACCTCCTTCTGAGAAATGAACCCCCAAAACATTTAGCTTTGAAAGCCAACAGTGCTGGTGTCCAGGAAACGGGCTATAGTGAACTAAGAAACAGTTCTTTTTTTTTTTTTTTTAATTTTATTTATTTGTCAGAGAGAGAAATTGAGAGAGCACAAGAAGGGGCAGCGGCAGGCAGAGAGAGGGAGAGAAGCAGACACCCCGCTAAGCAGGGAGCTTGATGCAAGACTCGATACCAGAACCCTGAGATCATGACATGAGCCGAAGGCAGACACTTAACTGACTGAGCCACCCAGGCACCCCAAGAAACAGTTCTTAACGTACTCGCCCAAACTCAATGGAGCTAAGCCCCAGGTCCAGCACAGAGGCAGCAGACTAAAGTGTTCAGTCTTTCCATGGAAAAGGCCTATTTGCTTATCTTAAAAGCTGTGGCCTATTAAAAATAAATTTTCTGAAAAAGGAAATAAAGAAATCGATCCCATTTACAATAGCATTGAAGCAATAAAATACTTAGGATTAAATTTAACTAAAGAGGTAAACAATCTCTACTCTGAAAACTGTATGACACTCATAAAAGAAATCAAAGGAGACACACATAAGTGAAAAGGTATCCAGTGTGTATGGATGGGAAGATTACTGTCAAAATGTCAACACTACCAAAATCTATTTATAGATTCAATGTAATGTCTATCAAGATTCCAATGGCATTTTTTATAGAAGTAGAAAAACACTCCTAAAGTATATAAGGAACCACAAAGACCCTGAATAGCTAAAGAAATCCCAAGACAAAACAGGAGGTATCACACTTCCTGATTTTGAGTTATACTATAAAGTTATGGTCATCAAAACAGTATGGTAATGACATAAAAACAGACAAATAGACCAATGAAACAGTATCAAGAGTCCAAAAATAAACCCAATGTATAAAGTCAACTAATATTTGACAAGGAAGGCAAGACCACTCAAAGGAGAAAAGACAATTTTTTAATAAATAATGCTGGGATAATTGGATATTCACATGTAAAAAAATTAAACTGGACCCATAACAACACCACTCACAAAAATTAATACAAAATGGATTAAGGACTTAAATATAAGACCTAAAGGCATGAAACTCCTAGAAGAAAACAAGGGGAAATAAAGCTCCTTGATATGGGTCTTGTAATGAGTCCTAGATATGAGTCCTAAAGCACAAGCAACAAAATAAAAAAAATACAAGTAGGTCTATATCAAAATAAAAACAAACAACAAGTAGGTCTATATCAAAGTAAGAAAGCTCTCCAATTAAAAATAAGCCATCAAAAAAAAAAGGAAAAGAAAAGGAAAAAAGAAAGGGAACAAAACATAGGAGACTCTTAAAGACAGAGAACAAACTTAGGATCAATGGAGAGAGGTGGGTGGGGGATGGGCTAGATGGGTGATGGGTATTAGGGGAGCACTTGCTGTGATGAACATTGGGTGTTGTATGTAAGTGATGAATCACTGAATTTTATTCCTGAAACAAATATTGCACTGTATGTTAACTAACTACAATTTAATTAAAAAATTTAAAAAAGGAAAAAAAAGAAAAACCAACAACAACGTGAAAAAAAAAAATCCATGGAATGGGGAAAAATATTTGCAAACCATATATCTGATAAGGTGTAATAATCAAAATCTATAAAGAACTCATACAACTCAATAGCAAAACCACAAATAACCCAATTTAAAAATGGGCAAAGGACATGAATTGGCATTTCTCCAAAGATATATCAATGGCCGACAGGTACATGAGAAGATGCTCAACATCACTAGTCACTGAGAAAATGGAAATTAAAATCACAGTGATATATTACCTCATGCCTGTTAGAATAGCCACCATCAAAAAGATGAGAGGTAACAAGTGCTGGTGTGGATGCAAAGAAAAATGAACCCCCATGCACTGTTGGTGAGAATGTAAATTGGTGTAGCCACTATGGAAAACAGTATAGAAGATCCTCAAAAAATGAAAAATAGAACTAACATATGATCCAGCAATTCCACTCCTGGGAATATAGCCAAAGGAAGTGAAAACCCTAACTCAAAAACATATCTGCATGCCCATGTTTACAGGAGCATTATTTGCAATAGCCAAGACATAGAAATAACCTAAGCGTCCTTTGATAGATGCATGGATCAATAAGGTGTGTGTGTGTATGTATGTTTCTGTATAGTGGTATTATTCAGCCATTAAAAAACCAAGAAATCCATTGTGATGAAGAATCCATGGGTGGAATTTGAAGGCATTATGCTAAGTGAAATAAGTCAGATAAAGACAAACACCATTTGACCTCACTTACATGTGGAATCTAAAAACAAACAAACAAACCTTATAGAAAAAGAGATAAGCTTGTGGTTACCAAAGGTGGAGGCTCGTGGGACAGGGGTGTTGGAAGAAGGTGATCAAAAAGTACAAACTACCCCTTTTAAGATAAATAAATGCTAGGGATGTATGTATATCATGATGATCATAGCTAACATTGCTGTATGATACATAAGAATGTTGTTAAAAGAGTAAATCCTAAGAGTTCTCATCACAAGAAGAAGACTTTTTTCTCTTTTTTTCTTTTATTTTATCTATAAGAGAAGACAGATGTTAGCTGAACCTATTGTAATCATTTCACAATGTATGTGAGTCAAACCATCACACTGTATGCCTCTAACCTAAACAGTGACATATGTCAATTACTTCTCAATAAAACTGGAAGACAAAAAAAAAAAAAAAGGCTGTGGCCTAAGGGGCAATCTTCTAATTTAACACATATCTAAAGGACCTAATGCAATATTCCCCAAGACACAGGGAAGCTAGCGCTCCCCCTCTGTCTATATCAACTGGAAAGGAACCAGTACACATATCGGGTACCAGGCTTTTGCGGCTGCTGCCCAGGGGATGCATCCCTTGATCATCTGGCTCTGCTGGCCAGCAGGGCTTATGTTTGCAGGTCCCGCCAGTCCATAGCAAATAGAATTCGTTCTTAACTACTACCTCCCTGCCCCCAGGGCACAAAGCAGAGATGGCAGAGGAAAATTCCCTGGCTGTGTAAGAGGCATATTTGCAGATCATATACCAATAAGTACATAAGAAGATGCTCAATATCACTAAACATTAGAGAAATGCAAATCAAAATACAACGAGATATCATTGCACACCTGTTAAAATGGCTATTATCAAAAAGGCAAAACATAAGTGCTGGAGAAGATGTGGAAAAAAGGGAAACTTTGTACACTGTTGGTAGAAATGTAAATTGGTACAACTACTGTGAAAGAGTGTGGAGGTCCCTCAAAAATTAAACATAGAACCACCATATGATCTAGCAATCCCACTTCTGGGACTATATCCAAAGGAAATGAAAGCCCTAACTCGAAAAGATATTTGCACCTCCATGTTTGTTGCAGTATTATTTACAATAGCCAATACACAGAAACAATCTATCCACAGACGAATGAATAAAGAAAACATGTTATACACACACACACACACACACATACACACACACAAATATTATTCAGCCATGAGAAAGGACATCCAGCTGTTTGTGACAACATGTGTGGACTTTGAGGCATTATGCTAAGTAAAAAATGTCAGACATGAAAGACAAATGCGGTATGATCTCACTTATATGTGGAATCTTAAAAAGCCTGAACTTGCAGATCTAGAAAACAGACCGAAGGTTGCCCGAGGATAAGGGTAGGGTATGTGGGTTTGGTGAAATGAGGGAAGGAGGTCAAAAGGTATAAACTTCTAATTATAAGTAAGTCCTGAGAACATAATGTACAGTATGGTGACTACAGTTAATAATACCATATCGTGTTATTTGGAAGTTGCTAAGAGAGTAGATCTTAAAGGTTCTCACCATAAAAAAAAAAAAAAAATTGTAACTATGTGTGGTGACAGATGTTAACTTAACTTATCATGGTGATCATTTTGCAATACATCTTAAATCATTATGTTGTACACCTAAAATTAAAACAATCTTATAGTTAACTATATCTCAATAAAATGCCTTGTATATATAACACTCAGAGAATATATTTAATTGCTTTATCATCATCTGCCACATTATTTGTCTATCTGAATATACTAGGCTCTTTGACTGAAAGCACCAAAATATTCATTTCTGTATTAACCAAAGCCAAATGTAATAAAGAATAAAAGGTTCTAAGTACTGTTGGCTGAATAACGACCATTGAGTAAAATTAAGTCCCTCTAGTTTGTGTACTTGCATCTCTGTGTGTGTATAGCACTTCTGCTATAATGGGGAAGGCGATGATGAAGGAAACTTTCGGCAAATAACAACCTTTATAACTGAGTTAAGAATGAAGTACAGAATTCAATATGCATGATTCTTAGTGATAAATTTTGTTATGAATTTATCATATTAATGTTAGTGATAAAATAATAGTTGTTATTTTTTGATGGGAATTAACATCCTCATTTTATAGGAAAATAGAAGCTTAAAGAGATTATGATGATTAAGGTTCCAAAGTCAATGGTAGGTTCCATTTTATTTGTGTGATACTGGCCACATTAATAATTTTCACCAAATGTTTTAGTGCTCCCCTGACAGTGGGCAGACAGAAATAAGGCATTTCTCTACTCACTTGGAATTAGATGATTCATGTGGCTTGCTTAGGCAAAATAAATCTAAGCATATCATTGCCAGGGAGAAGGCTTAAGAGCCAACCCTCAATTCTCAAGCTCTCTGTTTGTCTCTGCCATAGCATCTGCCAATTTTTGAAGTTGACGACTGTTCCATCTAACTGGGACTTGATCAAGGACAAAGTGAAATTAACCATTTGCTGACTCAGATTTGGAAATAAAATATGATCAAGAAATCAGCTCCTATTTCATTAAGCCACTGAGATTTTGTGAATTTTTCAGTCGTTAACAATTTGGCCCACCTCGACCAATACTTCATAGAAGTCCTAACTTCAATATTAAAGTTTGTTTGAACATAAGCCTTAAAAGAGCTGTTTTTGAGTTGATTTTTTTTTTTTTTGGCAAGTTTGAGAAGTTGGAAAAATAGATGTTTAAAATAATTATTGGAGATTTGTTGTCTTTAGGACACAAAAATAATGGAATTTAGACATTGATAGATATTACTTTCTTTCACCATTGCAAATTTCATTATTAAAAGATTTAAGATGGGCACCTGGGTGGCCCAGTTGGTTAAGCGCCTGCCTTCGGCTCAGGTCATGATCCTGGAGTTCCAGGATCGAGTCCCACATCGGGCTACCTGCTCGGCGGGGAGCCTGCTTCTTCCTCTGACCCTCCCCCCCTCATGCTATCTCTCTATCTCTCATTCTCTCTCTCTCTCTCAAATAAATAAAATCTGTAAAAAAAAAAAAAAAGATTTAAGACATATATGTACCCAGAGAAGCTACCAAGGAGAAAATCAGTCTGAAACAGTACAACAAATAGGAAACAGAGCCAGAAATGAGGCAAAAGAGATTATGCAGCCAACATACATTCCAGAAATAAAATCTGGGTCAAAGCCAGGAAATGCTGAGTAAATCAATGTGAATCAGAAGAAACAGGGTCGGAAATGAGAGACATGTATTATCTAAAATAGAGTTGCTGATTCCAATTTCAGACCAAGTATCAGGGCAAAGTCAAGACTTTTCACATAAGTAGTATAAATGAATAGGCCTAAAAATTTTTTATTAAAAAAAGGTCTCTTCTGATATCAAACTACCTCATTTATCACCATCATGATCATCATCATAACAATAACATATTGAGTCCTGAGCATTTACGGGCATTTTCACATTTAACCATCATCACAATCCCAGGACGAATGAATAGATGTCCCAGGACATGGGTGAGGAGACTAAGCACAGCACTAGAACTCGCCTCATTTTATAAAATACCAAATTACGTACTCCCAGGCACTCTGCTACATGACCCTGTGTCATTTATTCTTTTGTCGTATGCAAAGAAAGTAATTATCACTAAATGGTTTGGCCTCCCAAAATAGAGCCAATCTAATACAGGGCAGAGGCCAAAATCAAAAGCAAACTGCATCATGACAAATTAGAAAGAGGACTAATATGTGACCTAAATTTGCTTAACAATAAATTTAATGGCCACAGGGGAGAGGTCAGGTCTCTTTCCCTCCATTTTCTTTGTCCCATCTTGTATGGATCAAGCACAAAACATATCTCAAACACACATTAGATCATCATGCTACAGGGTAGAGTTTCTCAGGAGAGTAAGGCTACTTAGAATGGAAAAGGGCTTTACCATATTTCTATTTACAATTGTTTCACGATTTTCTTATCTCTCTTTCTCCTCCCATGCTTTTCATAAAGAAAGAGTGAGGGAGGTTCCAGGCACCGGCAGAATGAATGCAGGAGGAATACTGAAATCTGCCTCTATTTTAGGTAGAGCTTCACTGACGTTCACACATGATCCAGTCCAATCTACCACGGTAAGAGACCAGAAAGATATTTTGAGGCCAAAGCCATAGTTAGCAGCTTTGCCTCCCTGCTTTGTCCTGTATATAAAAACCTTTGAGAGATGGCTATGGCTGGTGGAGATGTGAGGACCTAAATCCCAGAGTCCAGCCTTCCCTATTTTGGAAACATGATTAATAACCCATTTATTAACATACTGATCTTCATAAGAAACATAAATGAATTATGACCATTTTGATCTTCATCATTCATTGTGCCACTGCTATGTGCTGGGTAATCTGCCTGGAAGAGATAGATCATTTGCCTCCCTCTGAGGTGTGTTGTATTAAATGAGTTAACACTTGTACATTGTTTAGATTAGGGCACTCAAAATCTATTATTTGTTATGATGATGTTTACTGTCTCATTAAATCCTACAACAATTCTTTGAAGTGGATTCTACTTTTCCAGGTGTCAAAGCTGAGGCCCGAGTAGTCTATGTAACATTCCGAATAAAGGTCAAACCACTCAAAGTACAGAACGGTGGTGGGGCTGGGGCTCAACACTATCAAATATTAGTCTGCCTGCAAAGCCTGTGCTCTTTCCACTAAGCCATGCCTCTCTCCAAGGAAGAAACTGTACAGTAGGGCCAAATATTAGGCATACTGGTCCTTACTGAAAAGAACACGTTCGTCATAATTCTGCACCCCTCCACAATGCCAGCTGCTATAAAGAGCATAAAATTTATGAAAATTTGGAAGTGCTCCCACCGTAATAACACAGTATTTTTCAAAAATAATTGGCATGCTATATAACACACTTTATATATAACAAATAAAGAGCTAAACCTAAGTGACAATATGTGGGCAGATAATGAATCACTTGGAAACAGCGTGTAGATTTTACAAAGACAATATTGTCATCCATGAAAAGACCTGGAGTATCTTAACCCTTTGCTATGCCGTGAAACCACAGCAGGAAGCCCTGGCAAACTAATAATGTGATAAGCTCAATTCTCTACACGGCAGGAGCGAGAGCTCTCTATCTCGTAACAACAGTTTGGATGACTTTATATAAAGAGTGGGAAAGAAAATTATACGGCTCTCCCACATATCAATGGAAATGTTTCCCATGGAGTGACTCAGCCTAAAACCCTAAACAGGAGCATGGTCTCAGCATGCTGTAGGCAACCACAGCAGGCTTCACATTAGCTGCCTTAAGCATTTGTGGGGACAACACAGAACCGAGGCTGCCAATAGCACCAGAAGTTTCTACCTTGTGGGAAGAATCTAGTCTTAGAGCAGCGGGGGAAGACACTGACTGTGCTCCAAAACGTGGCACTTTTCTATTGATCACCAACAATACATTCAAACAGCCCAAAGAACACACTCACTTCCTTCTTATTAAAACAATCATTGTAAACAGCTATATCACTTACAACTTGCCAGGCACTGCCATCATGATTTGACATATATTATTAACTCATTAGATTTAATACTCACAACCCTTGACATATTGATTTTTTTCCGCATTTTACAAGTGTGAAAAATGGGACACAGAGATGTTAAGTAATTTTCCCCAAATGAGAAATCTAAAATATGGAGGCTGAGGATTTGAATACAAGCTGTCTGATGTGCTAGCTGCCTAACTAGGAGTGATGTGCCAATATCACTCTGTTTTTCCCCAAATGATCACAAGAAAAGCCCAAGTTGAGAAACTAAAATGTGTCCCCACCAAAGGCATACGTTGATATACTAGACTCCAATAGAAGCGGTCTTTGGGAGGTAATTAGAATGAGCTGAAGTCATGAGAGTGGGGCCCCAACTGGATTAGTGTCCTTATAATAGTCCCTGGTAACTTACTGCTCCTCTTACTTTTTGCATATGAAACACTTATTTGATATATATAGCACATATAATCTTAGCGTGCTGCAAATTTAACCTTAAAACAGTAACTTGTTTTTCATTTAATTTAATGCATACAAACAGCTGCTTATTGAAAGCTACAAAACAAAGTCAAGAAAGTGAATCCAATATACCATTTTCTATTAGACAATGGAGGAATGTAACTGTCAATGCTGCACTGCAATATGAAAAATCTGATGCTTAAATCCTGCTGACAAACTGATCACATGCACTAAACTGCATGGAAAATATACTACTTTCATAATCTTCAGAATAATGTTTGTTTCCAGCTATATTTTGACAATGGCAATTTATTATACAAGGATACATTCTAATCACAATATTCTTTGCCTCCTAGTTACACAGGAAATTTCTTGGGGTATTAAGTCTAGCACTTTTCATTCAGTCTTGCTTATTTAAAAAAGAGTAGCAAGTCTAATGATCATGGAATCTGCACTATTTTTTTTTTTAACTCTCAGTGATTCAGTTAATTTGTGTCCTCATAAAATCAATTTTAAAATGTTCTTATACTCAATGTGTCACTTCTTACTACCAATTTATTGAATGCTCATTAATCTTTGTCTCAATATGTTACAACTTTTACATTTATGACAATTTTTATTACCACTTGTTTTAGGTACTTCCACAAATTAATTACTAAATCTAGCATTTTTATGATATAATTAAATGAATGCCATATTCCTTAGGCAATAAAATGAAAGTAGCAGTATTTAATACTTCAGTATTAAATTCTGTTTATCAATTCAAGTGGAATCTTAATATCTGAGCAGTCTTTACAAATGATAATTTAGCTATTATGGCAATAATTTACCTAATTTATTTTAATGCTTCCATAAACAATAACATATATTTTAATTATCCAGCTAAATTCATCATAAACTAAACCAAACTCCATGTTTTCTTTACTTGGGGGATTATGTCACCAAATTCTCCAATTCTTCAAGTCAAATCTTTGGAACTAAATTTTCGATTTCTCTTTTTCTCTCTCTCTGTTTTATTATTTCCCAAGCTCTCTGTTAGTTTTAATGCTATAATATCTGAATCTACACTTTTCTGGTCATCTTTCATTATCCACATTATTTAGTCTATTCCAGTAGCCCACTGGCATGATGCTAGTCTCTTTCCATTACCTTCTACCATCCTTGAATTTGCCAAGTTAAACTCGTTGTTCTTGTTGTTCTGCCCTTAAAATCCTACAATTGGGGTGCCTGGGTGGCTCAGTCGTTAAGTTTCTGCCTTTGGCTCAGGTCATGATCCCAGGGTCCTGGGATCCAGCCCGGCATCGAGCCCTGCATCGAGCCCCGCATCGGGCTCCCTGCTCCGCGGGAAGCCTGCTTCTCCCTCTCCCACTCCCCCTGCTTGTGTTCCCTCTCTCGCTGTGTTTCTGTCAAATAAATAAATAAAATCTTAAAAAAAAAAAAAAAAAATCCTACAATTACTCCTCACTGCTTTACTCAAGTTTAGCACTGTATATTTTAATTTAATCTCATTTTTACATCCTTAACTGTCCTTACACCCTTAATTTGTGGTATAGCTAAATATGACTCCTCTCCCTCAAATATATGCTGAATTTTCCTTTTTATCTATATTATTTTCTTCTCCATTTACCTTAAACCTACCTTTTTTTTGTAGTTTAAAGAGGTTTATTAATGCAATAAATCAACTTCGTACACATTTTTATATATATATATAAAAAAACTAGCAAGTGATTTCAGAATGTTGTAGGCTTCATTAGAGCTTGGTCTCCAAAAACCTGTTTGAAAAAAGCAACATGTTCTTCACAGTGTTCTGGTGTGACATTAGGGTTCCCTCGCAAACGCTGGTTTCGCTGTTCAAAAAACTGAAATATAGTATAGAAAAGCATGTTGTCTTCAGTCTGCTCCACAGCATCCAAAAATTTTCGTGCAGAAATGTTGTCATGGCCGCCAATGCCCCGGATAAAGTGTAAGGCCGCTAACACTTGGTGTTTGGAAAGAAGCACTTCCACGATCTCTTAAACCTACTTTTTAAGATTCACTTGAAACCTTACTTCTTCCATGAAGATTTCCCTTTCCCCATCTCCAACTGCATACTAAGGCCCTACAGAACCCCAAACTTTGTGGCACTTAAAATATTCTGCCTAGATACAGAGACCTTTATTTATCCATTTGTTTCTAGCCTTCGTTAAACATCCTTGAACATATCTGTTCCTATCTGTGGTTCCTTCAGTGCCAAGCAGAATATTCTCCCTAAGGAAAATGCTAAGAATTATTTACTTAATTATTGGATATAACACAACAGCAGAGAGCATATAGAAATTGGAAAACATCGGTAAATCATTTTTTAGTCAATTTCCAAAATTATCAAGTATAAAAATGCAGATAAGAATTCAGCCATTTTGAACGAAATGGGACAAGAGGGTGAATTGTGCTCTCAGCTGCTCGGAACAGTTTTTGAATATGAGGAGCACATTTTGATGGCAGAAATTTCTGCCCCCCGCCAGCGAGAGCTATTGTAATTTTTGTTATTGACTAAGAACATACACATGTTCTTATGGCTTTGCATCTTTATTGCAAACACCCGGCAGCACCCTCACAACCTCACCCAGAACACTTCAGCCCACAAGTGAGGAAGATTCTAGAAAACCTGTGAAGTTGGCCTTTTCAGATAATATACATAAACACTTGTTTATTAATGTTCCTGACTTATCTGTACCCCATAAATGTATGTTATTATTCACTATCATCAACGTATCTATTACTTATTATTTCAAATTCTTCTTCTCTCTGCCTCTCCTTCATAGTCTTACTCCATCCATTCCTTTACTCCTGTATGCCACACCTCCTCTCTGCATAAGTATCCCAGCTGCTTCAATTTTTCGTCTTCCATTCTTGCATGCCATCAGTTGTTGTCCTCTTTCTAAAGCTTCTTTCATTCTCTTCTTCCAGGCACCATGTTATTCCCCCACTCTCTTCAATCTTCTACGTTCTCTACATGTTATTTTTTTCTCTACTCATCATCTTCCCAACCTTTTGGTGCCTCAGACTTTTTAGGTACCCCCTTTTCTCTCTTTAACACCTTGACCCAGGTGTTATTCATATTTATAGTTGAAACTCATTTCATGAAACAGATATATTCCTGAAAATCCATGTTAAAAATAAAATTCTTTATAGATAAAATCTTACTGTTTATGTGTAAAGAAACTTAATATTTAAAAATGGCCTACTATAAATTGAATTGCCATGGCCTATCTTTTGTATAAATATACACATTTGAAAAAGTTGGCTTAAAGTCCTGATACCTTCTCTCTAACAACCTCTAATTCCAACTCCACAATGTATCTATGCCTCCCAACTACCAGTCCTTTTCCTATGTTATGCTAACAAACAGAAAATATAAGAAACAACAATAACAAACTCTCACTTTTCCCCCTTACTTCTGTTTGTCCTTCTCCTCAGTTGCAGTATCACCAATTTCCTTTCACCCAAATTGTCTTATCTTTTGCTTTACTTCTGTTACACCTGGAATGTTTCAGTTTTAGTTTTGCATCTAACACCCTAGTTCCTTTTTTTCTAGATTTTATACTTGATTTAATTTAGCTTTTTGCCTTTTCCTTTTTCTCATGCCAAAAGGTAGTCTCAAGTAGACTTACTTGCAAACACAAAAGACATACCTACATCGATTTCGATGCTGAACAGGATGTATAATCTGTTCTTATTAATAATCAGTATCTTGTTTAACACAAATGCCAAATCAAGTCATATTATCAATATGAATACTTACACTCAGCATATTTCTGAAGTTGGGAAAATTCTGAGGGACTAAGGTGAGCCCACTTCTCCTGGTTTGTCATGGTGGTAGTGAGAAGTCTCTTACATACCAGGTGAGGAATTCTTTATTCAGGTGTTTGGCAGAATTCTATGCTTCAAGATTTCCACATGGCATGTTTCATTATAAAATATCTCAAGCTTTCAAAATATGAAATCTGTCAACATGAAGCCACTGTGGATGCGAGTATGTAGTTTCAATAATCTATTAAAGACCTGCAGAAAAAGAAACATAAAAATAAAAAGATCAGCATTATTGCACAAAGAAAAAGTTGACAAACTATACAATGCTAAGAATTTTTAATTTCTAACAATATTAGTTCTTCCAATCCATGAGCATGGAACATTTTTCCATTTGTGTCTTCCTCAATTGCTTTCATGAGTGTTCTATAATTTTCTGAGTACAGATCCTTTGCCTCTTTGGTTAGGTTTATTCCTAGGTATTTTATGATTTTTGCTGCAATTAGATATGGGATTGATGCCTTAATTTCTCTTTCTTCTCTCTCATTGTTAGTGTATAGAAATGCAGCTGATTTCTGTGCATTGATTTTATATCCTGCCACTTTGCTGAATTCCTGTTTGAGTTCTAGCAAGTTTTGTGTGGAGTCTTTTGGGTTTTCCACATAGAGTATCATGTCATCTGCGAAGAGTGAGAGTTTGACATCTTCTTTGTCAATTCAGATGCTTTTCATTTCTTTTTGTTGTCTGATTGCTGGGGCTAGGACTTCTAGTACTATGTTGAACAGTAGTGGTGTTAGTGGACATCCCTGTCATGTTCCTGGCCTTAGGGGAAAAGCTCTCAGTTTTTCCCCACTGAGAATGATATTTGCTTTTCATATATGGCTTTTAAAATATTGAGGTATGTTCCCTCTATCCCTACACTGTGAAGAGTTTTAATCAAGAAAGGACACTATACTTTGTCAAATGCTTTTTCTCATCCTATTGAAAGGATCATATGGTTCTTCTCTCTCCTTTTATTAATGTGTTCTATCACATTGATTGATTTGCGGATGTTGAACCACCCTTGCAGCCAGGAATAAATCCCACTTGGTCAGGCTGAATAATCCTTTTAATGTACTGTTGGATCCCATTGGCTAGTATCTTGGTGAAAATTTGCACCCATGTTCACCAGGGATATGGGTCTGTAATTCTCCTTTTTGCTGATTTTGGGATCAAGGTAATGCTGGCCTTATGGAAAGAGTTTGGAAGTTTTCCTTCCATTTCAGAACAAATATTGTTAAAATGTCTGTGCTACCTAGAGTAATCTATACATTCAATGCAATCCCTATTAAAATAGCATCAGTGTTTTCCCTGGAGCTGGAACAAATAATCCTAAAATTTGTGTGGAACAAGAAGAGACCCCAAATAGCCAAAGGAACACTGAAATTGAAAACCAAAGTTGGTGGTATCATAATTCCAGACCTCAAGCTATATTACAAAGCTGTAATCATCAAGATGTGTGGTACTGGCACAAAAACAGACACATAGATCAGTGGGAAAGAATACAGAGCCCAGAAATGGACCTTCAACTCTATGGTCGACTAATCTTTGACAAAGCAGGAAAGAATATCCAATGGAAAAAAGACAGTCTCTTCAACAAATGGTGTTGGGAAAATTGGACAGCCATGTGCAGAAGAATGAAACTGGACCATTTCCTTACACCATCCGCAAAAATAGACCCAAAACGGATGAAAGACCTAAATGTGAGACAAGAATCCATCAGCATCCTAGAGAACACAGGTAGCTACCTCTTTGACCTCAGCCAGAGCAACTTCTTCCTAGACACATCGCCAAAGACAAGGGAAGCAAGGGCAAAAATGAACTATTGAAACTTCCATCAGGATAAAAAGCTTTTGCACAGCAAAGGAAACAGTCGACAAAACCAAAGACAAAACCAAAAGACAACCGACAGAATGGGAGAAGATATTTGCAAATGACATATCAGATAAAGGGCTAGTATCCAAAATCTATAAAGATCTTATCAAACTCAACACCCAAAAAACAAATAATCCAATCAAGAAACGGGCAGAACACAGGAAAGACATTTCTCCAGACAAGACATACAAACACCCAATAGACATATAAAAAAATGCTTAACATCACTCGGCATCAGGGAAATACAAATCAAAACCACAATCAGATACCACCTCACACCAGTCAGAATGGCTAAAATTAACAAGTCAGGAAACGACAGATGTTGGCAAAGATGTGGAGAAAGGGGAACCCTCCTACACTGTTGGTGGGAATGCAAGCTGGTGCAGCCACTCTGGACAATAGTATAGAGGTTCCCCAAAAAGTTGAAAATAGAGCTACTATGACCCAGCAATTGCACTAGTAGGTATTGACCCCAAAGATACAAATGTAGTGATCTGAAGGGGCACCTGCACCCCAATATTTATAGTAGCAATGTCCATAATTGCCAAACTGTGGAAAGAGCCCTGATGTCCATCAACAGATGAATGGATAAAGAAGAGGTGGCATGTATGTATGTGTATATATATATATATATATATATATATATATATATATAAAATGGAATATACTCAGCCATCAAAAAAAATGAAATCTTGCCATTTGCAATGATGTGGATGGAACTAGAGGGTATTATACTAAGTGAAATAAGTCAATCAGAGAAAGACAATTACTATATGATCTTACTCATATGTGAAATTTAAGAAATAAAACAGAGGATCATAGGGGAAGGGAGGGAAAAATAAAAGAAGACAAAATCAGAGAGGGTAATAAACCATAAGAGACTCTTAATCATAGGAAACAAACCAAGGGTTGCTGGAGTGGGGGTGGGGGTGGGGAGATGGGCTAACTGGGTGATGGACATTAAGGAGGGCATGTGATGTAATAAGCACTGGGTATTATACAAGACTGATGAATCACTGAACTCTACTTTGGAAACTAATAATACACTATACATTAGTTAATTGAATTTAAATAAAAAATAAAAAGAATTTTTAATTTCTAAATAATGCATTCCAAAGTTATTTTAGTTTGTGTAATACTCAATTTTTAATGGTTCATGCACTCTTTAATGGCATTTTTATATATATTTCCTAATGTCAGATCACAGAAATAAATGACTAAAATACTAAAAGAAGAAAATTTTATAAAGCCTATTTCATAAAAGTAGATTTTTCTTTGCTGTTCAATTTTATAAGTTCCACATTTTCAGAGCAAACAAGGGTGTCATTTTTATCAATCTGAACTTATTAATCTTGTAATATCTAAACAATTACTATGTAAAAATCTAGACCAAATCATCAAAGGAGCTAAGCAAGCTCTATAGCTCCCTGCACATACAATCGGCTAGCATAGTAGATTTCCAGCAACGGTTTGGAATGGCCTTCAGTAGTAGCGCATATATTTGAAATCAGGCAAATGAATTCTGGGAGTCATATAAATTGAGGATTTTTTTCTAGCAATAAAATGAAGAGAATAATTTTAATTTTACAATTTGTAAAAATCCCAATAAAATTTACCAAATTAAAGCAATTCCAAATGTCTGACAGACTTGCATAATGATAGTAGAAAAACTACTATGAATCATGCTTAAAAATAAATCTCTGGGTTGTCATGGACCTACATTCACTGCTACATCTATAAAGGCAAACAAAATGAAAAACCATCTGGTCTCAACTTTTTATTAGAGAGAGTAATCAATTGCTAAAACCAGACTGGCATTGTGATCATTATAGAAAATGAAATATTTAGCAACAATGACTTAAGTTTATGAAATTGTATGACTGGAAAGCTTATTTATGCAGATGTCATTATCTCAAGCCAAGTACCTATATTTGGCATTAGTGCATAACCTTTCTTCAGCATCTGTTTTTTGGTCTTCAATATCAACCCCAGGACCTCACTGTCACATCGTGTCATCTTTATCTTTAAAAAAGATTCTTGTTGGTCTCATCCGTTCAGAGTCCCTGCACTCAGTTTTACAAAATGACAGTTCACTTTTAATTGGAAAAAATGAAGATACTGATGTGTTAACAGAGGCCAAATTGCTAGGTCTCTTTTTCCTCCCAGGGAATGCTCTTAAATCACAACCATGACTTTGTGGAAATAACGCAAACCAAAAGGAATGGGAACATGTGATGGACATTTCTGTTTTCCACCCAGTGTCTTCCAGCTGATTTCATCCTTCTCATTGATTTCATCTTAATTATTTGCTTCCCCCGGTTACATGCAGTTTTGATGAGACTATAAAACAAGGTGTCTTATTCTTTCCTATCCAAACAGAGAGAGATGATTCAGTACCATTTGGCACATGAGAGTGTCTCATGGGGCTTTAAATGTTGGATGGAGTTATTCAAGGACGGGATGAAAATAGTTGTACCTAAATGATTACAGAAATAATTGGATGCCTGTCGATGCCTGAGCCCGACTATCCAGCTATCTTGTCACTTCTAGAAGCAAATAACATTCTTTCAATTAAGAGTTAAGTGGGCCAGAATCAATTTCTGTTGCCTACAACCCCCAAATCTTAACCAATCATAATGGAAGTTCATTTATTCATTCAGAATACATTGATTTATCCCGTGTGTGTGCCAGAAAGCATTCTAGACACTAGAAATACAACAAAGATCAAAAGATACCAAAAAAATGAAAATAATGCTAATTACAACAATGTGTCAGCTTTACTGAGAGCTTACTGAGAGTATGCATGGCACTCTCCTCACAGTATTTGTGTGTTAGATTATTCCATCTTCACAAAATAACTTTGTGAGGAGCCAATAGTCTCTGATTTCAAAAAATAAAGAAACTGACACCGGATGATTAGAATCTGGTAAAACACGACAGACACTGCTAGAAACCTAAACAATCTCCACTCTCCCTTGCTTCCTTGGTAACAGAACTCTAATCTTATTGAATGAAAATATATCCATCTAAAGAACTACATTCTTGGGCAGCTGGGTGGCTCAGTCAGTTAAGTTCGGCCTTCGGCTCAGGTTAGAATCCCAGGGTCTTGGGACTGAGCCCCACATAGGGCTCCCTGCCCAGTAGGGAGCCTGCTTCTCCATCTCCTGCTCCCCGTTTATGCAGGCGCATTCCTGTGCGCTCTCTCTCATCCTGTCAAATAAATAAAAAATCTTAAAAAAAAAAAAAAAAGGAAGAACTACATTCCTCGGGTTATTTCCATAATGGAGTGATCAATGAGATGTTAATAGATGTTGGGTAAGGTATATAGAAAGGTTCTATTTGGCAAGTGCTCTTTTAACCTTTTTTTTTCTCTTCCTGAAACTTCCTACCTGGAATGTTAACATTTTGGCTACAAATGCAGCAGTTTTTTATACTTTTGAGATAACTTTTAGAATGGAAGGCATGTGCTAAGAATAGCAGAATCCCATAAAGTAGACCAGGTAAGCAAACAGCTAACTGCAGAAAAATTTGGCCCACCACCTACTTTTGTGAATAAAGTTTTATTGGAACCAGCAAAAGGCCATTTTTTGAAGGAATTTCAATGCTAAATAAAGTCTGGGGAATTATTCTGAAGGCAGTCATAAACAACGGATGAACAACAAAAAAGACCAGAAATCTGATCATTTTGGAAAAATATCAATATGGAAAAATGCCAATGTCTTTATTTTGTTTCTTTATCTCACTTGTATTGTTGCAGTTGCTTCTTAACTGGCCCCCTGAGCTCCCTCCTTTCCTTAATGTGCCCTATTTCTTGAGTCCATGGATAGTCATGAACTAAGGTGATTCCAGAGTCCTGTCTTATAAATTATCAATAAAAAGTTAATTAATATATGAGAATAATAATAAATTAGTTAATTAAATATAGCTTTCTACCTTGCTACTTGCTCTGAAATTTATTAAAATTCCTGGATTACTTAAGTAACTCCAATTTAAAATTCAAATTGAAAATGATGGGTTAACTGACATCTTTCAGATCTCTACATGAATCCTATCTTCACAGTAAAGTGATACCTGGTCATTCAATTTAAAATTGCACATTCATACACACCATCCCTCCATCATGCTTTTATTTGTTTTGCATATCTTATCAAATATTTAACTTATACTATTTAATACTTGTTTCCTCATGCTACAAATTAGGGGTAGCATGAATGGTTTTGAGCCCTGATAGAAGTCCAGAAAAAGGACAAAGGAAGTAAAAATACTTATTGCATTTCCCCTCGATTTTCATCCAGATGTATGTGAGGGACCTAGGGCATTCCTCCAGATGTATGTGTAGGGGCCTAGGGCAGGCCACCTCAAGATGGGCCACTTTGGCATAAAGATTATTCTGAGATGAAGTCAATAGAGACTCTACAGGATCAAGAGAAATTTTTGCTCCTCAGATAACTACATAGAAGAATCTGGACTGGGGTTCTTTCCCAGAATAAGGGTTATTAGCAGAGATAAATTTTGTCTGAGTGACCCATCTTTATGGCTGGACAAACATCTAATTACCCAACATCTGCTCTTATTCTTATCACCCTGTGAATTGCATCCCTTTCCACTTAAATCCCAAAGCCCTATACCCTTCTCCTTAGTTCAGTATGATATATACACCTCATTTTGCCTGTCTTTGGAATTTCACTATCTGTGTAGGTTCTCTGTACATATGCTTTTAAATTTGATTTTCTCCTGTTAATCTGTCTCATGTCAATTGGATTCTTAGTCCAGCTAAAAGGACCTTGGAGGGAACAGGACATTCTTTCTCCCCAACATGTGTATTAGATTTTATGTCACCACATCCTCTCCTGTGCTCTAAGACTAAGTCCCATGAGGGCGGGGATTATTGTCTTTTCATTGCTATTTTCCTAGAGTTTAAAAGAATGCTTGGTATATAGTAGATGGTAAATAAATAATTCTAGTATGAATTCACTTTTATGCTTTTTTTTTTTTTTTGTAAAGGAAAACCTGAGTAGGGGCACCTAGGTGACTCAGTCGCTTAAGCATCTACCTTCGGCTCAGGTCATAATTTTGGGGTCCTGGAGTCAAGCCCCATGTGGGGCTTCCTGCTCAGCAGGGAGCCTACATCTCCTTCTCTCTGCCCCTCTCCCCCGCTATCTCTTGCTCTCTCTCTCTCAAATAAATAAAATCTTAAAAAAAGAAAAGAAAAGAAAGGAAAACCTGGGTAGTAGAGATGGAAAGAGGCCCTCAACTTGAGAAAGAGAAAATGGTGCAGAAAGGAGTTAGGAACAGCAGTCATTACATGTTTCCTTCTTCCTAGGGGCCACCTATTTTGTTCAACTCAACAGACATAAACAAAAGAAGTTGTAGTTAGAGGTACAAAACTTCAGCTGTTAAAAAAAAAAAGACTTAAGGGGCATCCGACTCTTGGTTTTGGCCCAGGTCATGATATCAGGGTTGTGAGATTGAGCCCTTTGTCTGAGCTCTGAGCTCAGCAGGGAGTCTACCTGAGATTTTCTCTCTCTCTGCCCCTGCCCCTGCTCTTCTGTCTTTTTCTCTCTCTCAAATAAATCTTAAAAAAAACCTTTATTTTACATAGTTTTTGAATATTTTCTTTTTGTTTTTTTGTTAAACATAACTCCATATATTTTTTTAATTTTTATTGTTATGTTAATCACCATACATTACATCATTAGTTTTTGATGTAGTGTTCCATGATTCATTGTTTGTGCATAACACCCAGTGCTCCACGCTAACTCCATATTTTTTTTAAATGATTTTATTTATTTATTTGCCAGAGAGAGAGAGAGCACAAGCAGGGGGAGCGGGAGGCAGAGGGAGAAGCAGGTTCCTTGCTGAGCAAGGAGACCGTCGTGGGACTTGATCCTAGGACTCTGCGATCATGACCTGAGCCAAAGGCAGACGCTTAACTGACTGAATAACCCAGGCATCCCAACTAACTCCATAAAAATGATCAACACTTCCAAGCGATGCTTTCATTAATATCTTAACCAATTATAGTAACACATGAGCATCAGGACTATCTTAAAATTATTTTTCTATATCTGACAAAAACATTACATAGCTTTCTTTTATTTAGTATGAGCTTGTAAACACAAGCCATAGCTTTTTATATCAAGAAGAGCTTCTCTGAATTAATCTAACACAATTTGCATTTTTATTAGAGGTATTTAAAGGGTAATGGAAGCCCTAAAGGACCCAAAGTAAATTTTCTTTGGTTCTTGGATTTGGTTTATTCCAACACTAATACACTCTGAATAAAACTTCCTTCTAATCCTTCTAGTGGAAGCCTTTGGTTTTATAATCCTGGTAGTGCCAACTCTCATGATGTGATGTGACATGTAGTCAAGTAAGAACAAATAAGGGTGGGGTGCAAATGGAGTTTTCCAATTCAAATATTTTTAACTAGTTGAACATACCACAACTCTGTGTAAAGAGAAAAGTTGCATGTATACATGCAACTTTTAAATCGAGAGGCACAGCTAGTCTTCATGCCTCAGAAGGAGATGGGAATGATAGCGACACTTTCTTATCATCTCTGCCTCTTTATAAACGTGTGGAAAGAGAATGACAATAGAGATTCCCTATGGTACATTCAAAGATTTCCTGTTCCCAAGCAAGGGGTTTCTTCAGGGGCATAAAATGAAAGCCAGGAAGGATCCACTTTGCTGGCTGCTGGAAAGCAATCTAATGCTGGCATTCTCACCTAGTCAATGAATGTGCCGTTTTGCTTAGTTGTTGGCATGAAATAACTATGTTGGAGGAATTGGAGAAGGCTCTTTGGCCTATTGTACCTGGACTAAAACACATTCTCCACAATTAGGGAAGGAAATCAATCTCCTATGAAGAAGTTACAGGCAGTATCTAGATGAATGAGTCTGATGGACTGGATTCATTATTTGTTAATCACATTAAGCATAGATTTTTAAATAATCATTAAAAGTCAACACATCGTGACTCCAATCATTGAAAAAAGTTAATACACATTAAGGCACACTGAAAACTATATGTATACAAATGTAAGGTATTATGATGAGTGAAAATATTTACTGGGTCTGAAGGATCATAAACCCTAAATTATTAGGTAACCAATAGAGAAATCATAGGAAAAAGGATGGGGGCCAAAATATCAATTAGAATTTCTGAAAGAAAATTAGGATGAAACTAAATGTAATATTAATGCTATCTTGTAATTTATAATTCTTTGTTCATTTATTCATGAAAAGAACATGCTAGGCACTATGCCAGGTGCTGGGGATATAGTTACAAGCAAAACAGATATAATATCTGAGTTATTGGATCTTGTTTGGGGGAAAGATCTACATTAAACAAACCAAGTACACAAATAAATCAAAGGCAACGGAATTCTGTGAAAGAGTACAACAGTGTCCTAATTTACAGATTCAAAGAGCAACTCATAGACAAAGTTTCATTTAAATTGAATGATTAAAGTTGAGTAACAGTTAAAAATTTGAGTGAGAGGAAAAACATTAGCAGAAACCTAGAAGTGAGAATTTAAAAAAAAAAGTAGATCTTCTAAGAAAGCAAATGTGATTGGAGCCTGGTGAGCAAGAGGGAATGGGGCACAAGGTTAGATTGGAAAAAACAGATAAGAACTACATCATGCAGATTCTTAAAGGCCATAATTGAAGATTGATCATAACTGGCTTATGAAGCCATTGACATATTCTGAGCAGGAGATAAACATGATCCACTTATATTTTAAGAAGTCCATTCTAATCAATGGATGGGAAGGTGACAAGAATGGAAATGGAAGGACCAATTAGGAGGCTGTTGCAGTACTACATAGAGCTGGCAGTGGTTTCCACTATGAAATGGCAGTAAAGATGAAGTAAAAGGCCAAACTCAATATATATTTTAGAAGCAGGATTTTACAATGAATGGGATATATTTTGTGTAGAATGAGGGGATCAAGAATGACTCCTATAGTTTTGGCTTGAGCACAGCATACAGAGAAGGTGTAGTATAAAGAATTACTATTTACTGGAATAGTATCAGGTGTGAAGAGAAGAGGCAGATTAGTATTTTGTTTGGGGATGTGTTAAATTTGCAGAAGGGTTATCTAAATGGACAGAACTAGTAGCTAGTGAGATAAGCCTAGGGTTAATAAAAGAGAGACAGAGGTCAGATGTTGAGAGTTGTCAGGAATAGATAGTATTTTTTATGATACAGGCATTCATATGTTTGCCTGATGTAGCAGCCATAAAGCTATGCCTCTAAGCTCTGATTGTAGAAAGAACATGCTTTCAGCTGCAAAGACTGTATATAGTAGCTGACAGCCTCTACTCTTAGAGCTTTCAGAATACATTCAGCTTTTGAACCACGGTCACAGTCTTCACAGGCAGAGGTCAAAGACTAAAGATGATGGATGTACTAGGACCATGCCGATTTTGTCCAATGGAGGACTCCTGTAATGTTCCATATCTGCTTCAGAACGACCCATTGGACTGGCTGAGATTTTGTTAGACCTGCATTATGATGTAAAGCTCTTCCTGATGAAATCAGCATCCCCCACACCTACTTTCTTTTCTCAGGTATCAAATCTGCATCATTGTTTGAAGGCTGTCTCTGCCCAATACTGCTTTTTCTCCCTTTATCTTTCACAGGAAAAATTTCCTGGTAAGCCTCTGTATCTCTAACTGCATTTTAGTGTTTGTTTCCTTATGAAGGACCCCATGTGTCAGGATTCCTAGTAGGAAACAGATAGTACATTTAAAATCGGTAAGTAGGAGCTTAATAAAAGGATTATTGAGAAAGTGTGGACAAGGATCAGGGAGTTATTAAAGGCTGGTCCAGTATACTGGTCTAGCAAAAGTTGGGAACTTATTGATCCTAAGCCTGAAAGCACTGGGGATGTTGCAGGTAAGAAACCTCAGAGTAGCTATATATACAGGGTCACCTGATAGGAGCCATGGTCTTAGGTAGCAGGATTCACCCATTTTCAAAGGACTTCGCTGGGGAGGAGTTGGGGGGAAAATGACTTCCCTAACCCTGTACTCTTCCAACTCTCCAATCTTTTCTAGTGCCTCACATTAACCAAGCCCAATCATAAGTCAGAGGGCAAAGACAACCAGTGATTTCATCTGTATGAAACAGCCTTAGGAGGCACCAAACAAAATGGAAGAGGGTAAAAGGGGAATCTGAAGGGGCAAATATGAAATATTAAGCACATGTGGGGAATGAGTATGGTGTGAAAAAGAGGGCCCAGGACAAAGCTCCAAAGAGTTCCCATATTTAGAGATTAGAAATAGAAAAAGACCCCCCAAAATATAGTATGATGTCAGAAAGACAACAAAAGAAGAAGAAAAGAATCCTTCAAGGAAAGGGTAGAGGGCACTTATCAAAAGTTGCTGGGCAGTTAAATGAGATGAGGAATGAAACATCCCATGGCAACATGATGGTCACTGGGGACCTTAGCAAAACAATTTCCCTGAGGCTAGGCAAGTCAAGTTGGAACGGGTTGCAGAGTAGAACTGAATTTGGGAGGGCTGTGAATACCATCAACTCTCAGAGAACTGTGATTGTGAGGAGGAGTGGAAAGCTAAAAGTAGCTATCCAAAAAGAATGTGGAATCAAGGAATTTTGCTTGCTTTTTTTGTTTGTTTGTTTGTTTGTAGGAATCACTGGAACAAATTTTAAAATTGAAGAGAAAGGTTTATAGTGAGAATGGTTCAAGTTTAGGAGAGTGGAAGTGATCAGTATTTCAAAATCCTTATAAGGCCTTTAAAAGCCCTTGTTAGCAAGAGAGATAAGTTCCAGAAAATATGTGAGGGCCAAAATTAATCTTAACAATGAGAACAGATGCAAGTAGTTTTGTAGATTTGGTGCTTAGAAAATGGAAGATTTCTGGCTGATAACTTCTCTTTTCTCAATGATATATAAACCTTAGTAATTAGCAGATGGTTTAGTTAGGCAATGATGGGGGAAGGGAGAAATAAGAGTGGGAAGGTAAGAAAAAAATAAATACAAATGTAGGGCACCTGACTGGCTCAGGCGGTAGAGCATGCGACTCTTAATCTCAGGGTTGTAAGTTTGAGCCCCACATTAAGTATAAAGATTACTTAAAGATAAAATCTTACCAAAAAGAAGAATAAATAAATACAAATGTCAGTAAAGCGAGCTCACTGAAAGCATGTAGTAAGAACAGCAGACAGAGTTAAAAGCCAATGGGATATTGCTATTCATAAATTTGAACTAAAACAGCCTGTTTTTATATTATTAATTTATAGGCTAAAGCATCTAAAGGACAATTAATCATAGTCTTAACCTACCACTTTTGAATCAGATAGATCTGTATTCTCATTCAAATTCTGAGCTGTCTTCCCTATGTACAGTGAACCATTTAACTTGAGTTTCAGTTCCTTTCTCATGAAAAGTCGCTAATACCACCCACTTCCCAGAGGTATTAGCAGTTAATGAAATAACATGTGCATAATACATAAGAAATAAAAGCTTCTCAATAAAAATTATTCTTTCCTTGCTTTTGTAAGTAAGGATTTAAGATATATTTGTAGTATAGAATGTGAACATACATGCAGTATGCATTTAGGGGAAATAGACTGGAAGTCTACAAACCTTTCAGAAGACTATGTGGGTGGTTTAATATAAGATTCATAATTGTGTATTTTTGGACTCTGCTGACACATAAAAATCTAAAAGAAAGAATTCAAGGGAAATCTTTGGTGATACAAAACAGGGAAATATATCAAGCTTTGTATTGTCTGTATTTTGCAGTCATGATTTCAAAGTTGGATTATCATTTTATTTTTTTCTTTTTAAGAAAATTACTTGAATTGAATTTTCAATTCTGTCTTTTTAGACCTGGTTTTAAGGAGAATACCCTTTAGAATAGAGACTGGAGGGTTAGGTAAAAATGGTGATCGTGTACAGAGGCAGAACCTCTCTCAATATGAAATACTAAATGCAAAGTGCTCAGCTAAGATTCTACTTTCCAGCCATGACCACAACTATATTGCTTCATCTCACATGCCATTGTGGAACCCTGTTGCACCCCTTCTGATGTGGGAAACAAAGGCAGAAGAAACATTATTAAATTTCCTTACTACTTGCAGTCCATTGACAAGTCCTTGAGGCAGGCAGAGTGACCTTCCTCTAGGGACTCAACTGCCTGGATATTGACACTTTGCTAAGGGCAAAAGGCAATCTTAACCCAACCCCCAGGATCCTGTAAGTCTACTTTAACATATAAAAATTCCTTTGGAAACTTCCTTTATCTCTTACCACCCACCCCAGGATACAAGTTGGCAATCATCCCCGCGTATATGACCCACCGATATACATCTGAAGGGTCTCATTGAATAAGAGACAGGTGGGGCTAGGTAGGGAGAAATAGGTATCAGAAATAGGGAGCAGGCTCAGAGAAATCCCAGAAATGCTGAGGTGTGAGGAAACCAGAAATAAGGGAACAAACCAGACCACCCTGCCCTGGGTGTCAGAGGTGGGGTCTTTTTATGGCAGTCACACTGTGACCACGAAGAATGACCAGACCCCAAAGAAGAAGTAAGCCATTAAAGATGTTATCACCAGTCCTTACTCAAACCAAGACATCACAAGAATGATAAGGCCACAAGCTCCCTGGTCAGTCCAAAATAAAGATGAAGACCCACGTTGGCAACCCTGTAGGGGTCCCTCTCACTCCAGAGAGTTTTTCTGTATCATTGCTTAATAAAACTCTATCACTTTACTCACTCTCCTTTGTCCACAAGATTCATTCTTCAACTCTGTGAGACAAGAACCTTGCTCTCCCCCTTCACTTCAACAAATGCCTATTTTTCCTCCTCTTGTACTTGTGAGTACCTTTGTGGCTACCTTTTAACCAAGAGATTACAGCAGAAGTAATGCCGTATGACTTATGTAGCTAGATCATAAAAATATCACACAATTCAGTTTTGCTTTCTTTCTTAAGACACTTGCTCTTGGAAGCTAACCAACATATTCTAAGAAAGTCCCAACTGGCCCATGTGAAGAGACCCCTTGGAGACTTCATGTATATGTGCACCAGCCAACAGCCCAGCTGAAGTGTCAGTCAACAACAAGCATCAACCCCCAAATATGTGAGTGAAGGTGCCTTCACATTCTAGCCCAAGCTGTCAAATAGCCCCTTCTCCAAGCTAGAAGTCTTTCTAGATGAGGCATCAAATAGAGACCAACAGAGACAACCCAACCCAGTATGCCCATTCTAAAGGCTGACTCCTGAATCCACGAGCCCAATAAAATGTTTGTGTTACAGCACTGAGTATTTTGTGGTTTGTTATACAAGAGTAAAAAGAACAAGTAACTTAGGGCAATATTTGCCACGAATAAAAAGGACCAAAAATATTATTTTACTGTTATTACTATTACATTTTTACATATGCTGAATGAGTTGTGTGTGTGTGCATGTAACTCTTAATTTGCCCTTCCTACATTACATGGTCTGGTCCATATTGCTATGAATTTTCCATCTCCCTCTGAAGTGAGGAATAAAGTCTTTGGGAGGTGAGTATAAATATTTAACATAGGTTTTCTTCTAACTTTGGACTTTACAGTGATGGATTGATGAAAGATTGAGAGTCACGGAATAAAAAATAAGAACCCAGTGGAATACTTTTAGAAAAAGATAAAGATCTTGGTGCCAGAAAGAGAAAAGATCCATTTTGTGGGCCATTGTTTTGTTATGTTTTATCAGGGAACAAGGCCTGTTTGTGTTTTTTACAAAGATTTTCTAAATACAAACATAATCCCACATGAGAAAGAGAAAATGTGAAAGGATAAAAGGTAACCCCCAGATATGGAATACTGATTAAAGAAAAATGCCATTGAGTGTTTCTGTTTATTTTTCCAATCTATTTGACCTGGGACTTTTTCAACAGAAATGTATTTCCTAGAATGGTAATATTTACAAGTTGATAAATTTATCATTACTGTTTCTCATGCCCAACTCAAAAAAGCAGAAATTCCCTAAAATAATTCTCTAGCTCTTTGCCAAAGAGCCTCTGATAAAATACATTCAGACTTTGTATTAAGAATGCATGTGTTTACAATTTTTTTCTTTTAATTAAAAAAATAATAAATTCAGTCTCAGGCACTTCCTGGAATTTGATGATTGCTGGTAAGGAACTAATATCTTTCAAACCTTTAATCCCTAGAAAATAATCGACTCTAATGCTGTTATTCAACTTCAAGTTAGAGTACGCAACTGCCTAAGGAAAATCATTATTGCAGTACGCTGGGGACCTTTTTACCAAATGAAATTTGATGTCTACTCTGAGAAACAAGCACCGCTTGAAGTAAATCCACAGTATAAAACCAGAGAGCTGTATTCAATTTACAGACACAGAAAGAGATGTCAGCAAAAGGAAAATATATATCTTGGTCATAGAGTTTTGCTTTCTTCTTAAAAAACCCACTATCTTCAACTTTCCATGTACATCATGGTTCACCAAAGACACCACAGAAAAACAATGTCATTTCCTCATTTGATTTCTTTGTTGTTGTTGTTGTTGTTGCTAACATGGAAATATAAAATGATACTGTTCCCTGCATGAGAAAATATGAAACTTTTCTGTTTTAAAATTATCAAGAGCTCTAGGGCATTTGGGTGCCTCAGTCAGTTAAGTGTCTGACTCTTGATTTTAGCTCAGGTCATGATCTCAGGGTTGTGAGACTGAGCCCTGCGTTGGGTTCTGTGCTGGGCGTGGAGCCTGATTAAGATTCTCTCTCTGACCCTTCTCTCCTCTTAAAAAAAAAAAAATTACCAAGGATTCAGGATTAGTGATATTTTAACCATAAACTGTAGAAACTTTTAGAAGTGAGCTTGAGAAACTTTTGGAATATAACTGTTCTTCTCCAAAACTTATGTAAAAAATGGTGATTATTTGAAATTTCACATGACATTCGACAAGCAAATATACACTGTGTCCATCCCTCTGGTCATTGTATTACTGAAAACCTTTATCACATCTCCCCTCACTCATTAACAGGATGCCCTCTTTATTCCATTATCAGCACTACAATCAAAGTACTCTTTCTAAAAGTCCATCTGCATAAGTGACTCCCACATTTGGCATCCTGTAATAGTTCTTTATTGCCTATAACATCTAAGCATAGTTAAACATATAATAATTCATCATAAACTCTAAACTAGTTAAATGCATGACATTTTGTTACAGTAACTTTATTTTATTTTTTAAAATATTTTATTTATTTAGTTGTCATAGAGAGAGAGAGAAGTGCACAAGCAGGGTGAGTGGCAGGCAGAGGGAGAAGCCGACTTCCCGCTGAGCAAGGAGCCCAGTGTGGGACTCAGTCCCAGGACCCTGGGATCATAACCTGAGCCAAAGGCAGACGCTTGACCAACTGAGCCACCCAGGCGTCCCTACAGTAACTTTAGAATTGTCTATGCACTTAAACTTTGAACATTATTTAACCTCTTTATATTCTATTCACCTTTTGGAAGAAATGACAACACAAACGATCTTAGGAGGACTAAATCAGTTGTTTAAGGCACCATGTTTATTATAACCCTTGATTGAACTGAAAAAAATAATCTCTTTTTTTACAAATTAAGTTTTATTCTTATCCCATAGAAGATTATCCATAGAATTACAAAAGAACAAATTAACTAATGAAATTAGTCTACTGTGTTTGTTACTTGACCTATAGAAACAACAACATTTAAAAGTTTTTATAACCAAATTAGGATAAAAAAGGAATCAAATTCTCAATTGGAATAATTGCTGGGTAGCAGCATAATGGAGTGTAATGCATTCAAGAGAGCCTGCAGGACATCCTTAAAGAAAAAAACAAGACAAAACAGAAATGTTGACAAATTAAGCAATATTACAAAGGTTTTAATGTAGGTTTCTAAAAAAAGGTACTGAAATTAAATTACTCTTCTTAAGAAGAATTCAAGGTGTGAAACAAGGCTGTAATATTTTAAATCAGGTCTACATCAGAAAAGATTGGTGAGAGCAGCAGCTGTTTGGAGATCAGCAAAGAAATAGCACGCCTCGGCCTCTCATGGTTAGAATGGCCTAAATTTAGCAGCTCTTGGAAATCCAGGGAGAGCCTCAATCACCCTGTGAGATCTACTTTGAATTAACAAATTCTTTCTTCAAGGTTCTTTCAGAGACAGGATATATATCCCTTCCACTTAGGTGTACAGTTTTAATCTGAAGATATTTGTTATAAATATGTGTCTATGACACGCCAGAAAGGGATTAAGAATTGAAAATTTGATTATGCAAACCCGCATTTCCATTGACCAACAGATACAGTTGACTCCCAACACAAATAAACACACACATGCACACATGCATACACACACACAAACATCCACACAAAAACACATATGGACACATTTCGTCCAAGACCAACTGAGCATTTTGCCTTCCTCCGTCATAAATGATTAAGCTCTTTAAAATCTCAGATATTTACCAAAAGATTTTTTTGAATGCAATGTTTTCTGAAAGCTCAGTTTCTTTCCATACTTAAATTGTTGTCTTTATTTTTGTTTCTAAATATTGATACCCTATTTGATGTTGATTAGATGACATTTTTATATAACTCCCCTTCTATTCTTTTGAAGAGCAGTTCCTGTGTACTCTAAAATATATTTTTTTAACCTGAGAATAAGGCATAAACAATAAAAACAAACTTTAATGTATAATATGTAGAAGATAACATATAAAAATATTGTTTTATAGTATAGTAATGGTATTCAGTGTCAATATGGTAGGTAGAAGCTAGATGTGGGCAGTGGAAGGAACGTCCTTGACACAGAGTCCCAGGTCCTTGAGGGGTGAATGATAGAGACACTAGATGGAGGCAAGGACAGTGATAGATCAGTTACACATTAGAAGCTCAGGGGCAAAACATCCTGGCCTTGTGGCTTCCAGGACTTCGGGGCTAACAGACCAAGAGCCACAGGTGCAGAGCACACATTCTCCTCTTCTACCTCTGCCCCAGGGTCATCCCTAGACTCATTATAATACATTTGCATTGGGGTTAACCCCCCCCCAAGGAGAAAGGCTGCCATGCTGATTCTGGTACAAACCTTGTGGGGTCAAAAATTCCCAGTCCCAACCTGTGGGAGCAATCCCCTTCCATTAGAATCCACCCCACTGTATGTCACAGCTATTCCCAGCCCAGAAAGACCCAACAAATATGCAATCCCAAAACAACCTAGGGGCTCACTCTCCCACTTTGAGAGAATACTTTCCACTTTAATAAACTGCTTTGTGCTTGTACTTTCCTTCTGGCTGTCTTTATTCCAGCAGGGATCCTCATGTAAATCTTTTCATGGGGAACCTACGAACCAAGACCTCCATTCACACAACACGGACTCTCCCATCCATAACAAATATACTAATTTAAGAAATATATGTATTAGTAATTAACATCTTGCTCAACCTGTAGTGTGCACTTGAATCTCTGAAGCACACATTTTTACCCATTTTAATGATAAAAATAATGCCTCAATAAAATATAAAATCTGATAGCATTCAAGATACTTTTTATTTGGGAACGCGTAAGTAAACAACTTTCAATTTATAAAATCATCCTTATTACCCACCTGAGGTTTATTTCCATGAGTTGAAAAATCCCATATTAAAATTTGAAAACTGTCTCAGTTGAACATAACATAAAGATCCCAACCTATCCTTTGAAAAAAAATATATTCCTATTGAAGTGAAAATATAAAAGTATACAGTTACAACTGATCTTCTTCTGATTGGTAAGCATATATTTTTTTGACTCATACGTACACACACTTTTTAGAGTCTAGATGTTAACACTATTTATTTCTATGCTTCCTTTATTCTTTTACTCCATGTGCAATATATATATATGTATTATGAACACTGCATAGTACCACGTTATGTTTTGAAACTTTATATAATTTGTATCATACCGCCTATCTTTTTTTCTGCAACTTCCATTTTTCACTCAATTTTTTTCAGATGTATACATATTAGCATATGTGGCTCTGAATCATTCATTGTCACTGCTATGGAGTAAAAGTTTTCATTGTATGAATACCCCAAATTTATTCAACTAGTCTTTCATTCATGGAACTTGGGTTTTATATATAATTTCTCATTATTAAAAATAATGCAATTGACATTTTTGCATGTTTGTTGGGCACATAACTATACATAGAATTGCTGGATTTTAGATACTCTTTGCTCTATGCTACCAAATTCTTCTTCATAATGTAGTTATTTTAGTCAGTTTCTTAAGCTTTTGCCCATAAGATGAATGTGGAAGACACACTCTTTGGGTGAAGCCCAATGAGTCACAATCTTAGGTAATCCTTTCCCCCTGAATGTGGGTGAGACCAGTGACTTGCTTTTAACCAGGAGAACATGGCAATGGTCACTCCTTTGATTAGATTACATTATATGGCAAACGTACAGGCATTTTGCAGATAATGAAAGTTCCTAATTAGCTGACTTTAAGTCTATCAAAGTAAGATCACCCTGGTAGACTTGATCTAGTCAGAGGAGCAAACTCTTTAAAAGTGGGTGTGTGGGAGGGGGAATGGGTAAAATAGGTGATGGGGATTAAGGAGTGCTTTTGTAGCAATGAATACCTGGTGATGTATGGAAGTGCCGAATCACTGGATTATATACCTGAAACTAATATAACACTGTATGTCAACTTTTGGGAATTAAAATTTTATAAAAAGTGGGTCTAGATGTCAGAGACTTGAAGCAGCAAAATGTCTCTTCCATCCTGCCTTTCCACATTCCCAGATTTGAAGAAGCAAGCTTCCATGAATTCTACAGTCTCAGGGAAATAAACCCTGCCAAAGTACCTCCTTCCCTAGTCAAGCCTTCAGACAGGAACACAGCTAGCTCTGCAGACATCTTCATTTCAGCTTTGTGAGACCTTGAGCAGAGAATCAGGCTAAGCCACACCCAGATTCCTTACCTACAGAGAATAAGATACAATAAATGAATGTTGTTGGGTTTTTTTTTTTAAGATTTTATTTATTTATTTGACAGAGAGAGAGAGAGAGAGCACAAGCAGGGGGAGCAGCAGGCAGAGGGAGAGGGAGAAGCAGGCTCTCCGCAGAGTGGGGAGCCTGATGCAGAGCTTGATCCCAGGATTCTGGGATCATGACCTGAACCTAAGGCAGATGCTTAATGGTCTGAGCTGCCCAGGTGCCGCAATGAATGTTGTTTAAAACTACAAAATCTGTGGTGATTTGTTAAGGAGGTGTAGAAAACTAATACAGTGGTTTTAAGATGCTACCTTATTTTTGTTTTAACTTACATATTTTAGATTCTAGGACAAAGAGCACTTTTTCACATATACCTTGGCCATTCAAGATATCCTTTTCAGTGCATTGCCCATTGATATCCTTTTTCCATGTATTTATGGGGTTATTTTCCTTTTTCTCTTTCATATACAAATTAATGGCTTTAAGCATATTTCAGTTGTTGATGGTATCTTTGTTGTCAGAATTTAAAATTTTACCTTGTTTAAACATACTAATTTTTATAACTTACTGTACACTTTTAAATACTACTTGAAATTCTAAGTATCTCAAGAGAAGAAAGTCTAGAAAATATAAACATCCAAAGTAAATGAATCTTCTACTACATGGATAATGTTTTACTTGACCTGTAACCTATCAGAATTAATACTCAAGGGATACTAGTTCTCAGCTATTAGTAAGATTCAGTCACCTATAACAGTATTTTTCAATGTAATGCAAACAAATATTCAAGACTAAGGTGAGGAATGAGTATGTGAATATTGGCCAAAACTGACCTACAACACTTTAAAAACATACCCAGAAACCATGTGTTAGCATTTATCATTTGTTTCCAATTGTCTCAATAAGATGCTGCTTCACTGGAAATAACCAGTATTTCAGTATGGTTATGTTCTTGGGTCTAATTGCCACTGCCAGATTGCCCACAGCAGATCTCTGTGTTCAAAAATGACTACAATTAAAAGGACTTTGAAGACCAGCAGTAATATAATGCCAAAGAATCAGCATGATTATACTCTTCTCATATTCATTTTAGGATATGAATGTATTTTCTTCTGAGAAAAATAAAAACAGAATATATGTAGAGATATCCAGAGGAATATAAATAAAAACAATGGAAGATGCATGTAAGAGAGGACAATAAACTCTACATTAAATTCAGATCCTGCTCTGTGAAACACAAATAAGATTTAAGGGAGGTGGCAGCTTTGCAGGAAATATAATTACTTGGCCTGCAAGATGTGTATTATCATTATGTAGCAGAGCACCATGAGGGATATTAAGTTCTCATGGTGTCAGGTGGCAACAGATCAAGGAGTCAGGGGAAGAGAAAGAACCACTAGAATAGCAGAAAGCCAAGTGATAGGAGTAGGAAACTCAATTAATTGACCAAGAGATAGAGACAATTGTGTTTTTTATCAAGCAAGGCACTTGATAAAAACTAGCCAGAGTAGAATAAGGCACAGATATTCAAATCAAACAGTCATCAAGTGACAAGTACATGTCACTGTCTAGTTTTGGGGGAAAATAAACATGATTAGCCTGGGGACTTAGAGCTCAGTGATCTCAGACTATTTGGAACAATGGACTGAAATACATCCACCTTTCTGTGAGGCAGCTTGGTGAATAACAGAGGGCTTCAGACGCACAGAGGTGCAAGTGTGATTCTAACTGGGAAGATGAGGGAAAGCTACAAAGAGGTGTAAAGTCAAGTTAGACCTTGAGTTATGTGTTCACTGGGAGAGAGAAAACATGAGAGATGGCATTCCAGGCAGCAGAAACACTGATCAGCAATCAGGAAACGAGCCAGGCAGAGAGTACAGGTTGTGGGTGGATGTCAAGAACAGAAACCATAATCTGTGCACAAAGGGTTGTACTTGGAGGAGGGATCTGAATATCAAGGAAAGAAAGTAAGGGGAAGCCCAGGCAGAGTCGAGTAGAGTCTCATTATTAGTCTTGGTACTGAGTTGTGATTCCTCAGTCATATATGAAAATATAACATATTGTCATTACTTCCTTAAATATATATTTATTCAGAATCAGGAACAGACTGTTTAAGGAAGAAGGAAAGAAGATAGGAAAGCTTAACTTCAAAAGGTGAGCCAAGAGAGCTAAAGTACATGGCACCATTTCTTTTAATCTTCATAATATATAAGAGTAGATAACAAGGTGACCAGTAGGGAAGAATGGTAGGAAAGACATATTTTCAGGGTTTTTTTTTCATTATTGTTTTAAGAGTTTACGAATTTCCTATCCATTCTCCTCCTACCAAACAACTGAAGATTACTGTCATATTTTTTTGAAGCAACATTTACTTTAGATCATTAATTACACAGTTGTTTAATAAATATTTCCCTTTCTCCCCTCACCTCCTTTACTGACTAAATGTAAACACTGGGAATGAATAAATGTACCTCTTACAACAGTTGTGTTAGATCCAAGGATGCCAACTACCTTATAATGTCACTTACAGTAAACTAAGAGCAACTGATTAGACACATCATGTAGCCAAAGTTGTAACAAAGCCCTAGTAGCAAAAACTTAGGTGATTTTTTTTTTAAGGTTTTATTTCTTTATTTAAGAGAGAGTGAGGGAGAGACAGAGCAAGGGAGTGAGAGAGCAAGAGAGAGTGAGCATGAGCAGGGGAGGGGGCAGACGGAGAGGGAGAAGTAGACTCCCCACTGAGCAGGGAGCCTGACTCGGGGCTCAATACCAGGACCCTGGGATCATGACCTGAGCCGAAGGCAGATGACTGAGCCACCCAGGCGCCCCTTAAGTGATTTAAATAAGCAGTCATATAACCAGAAAATTACACCAAGAAATAAGAAATAACTTGATAACATCTATTTACTTAGTTTCTCTGTCACAAACAAAATGACAAGAAACAATATCATTAGCTACAGAAATAATGGAAAAATCAGCTCTACATTTCATACTTAAAATGATATATTTTAACAATAATGTGCCAGGTGTTTTCTTTGTTAAACACCTTCTTTTTTTTTTTTTTTAGATTTTATTTATTTATTTGAGAGAGAGACAGAGATAGTGAGAGAGAGCACAAGTGGGGAGGAGAGGGAGAAGCAGGCTCCCCGCAGAGCAAGGAGCCCGAAGCAGGACTCGATCCCAGGACCCCGGGATCACGACCCGAGCCAAAGGGAGATGCCCAACCAACTGAGCCACCCAGGTGCCCTGTTAAACACCTTCTTTGACTAAAAAAGATGGAGTAATATATACTTAAAATATAAACTATCATTTGTCTCCTTAAATATTGTGAATTTTTATAACACATAGCACTTATTTAAAAACATTCTACATTTCAAATCTATAAAGGAGTAAGCATTGTCTTTCAAAGGACAAATGTCATTTGTTCTGGATAATTCATTGCCTCTCGTAACAAAAGTGCTCCTTGGACAAAATTTGCAATTTGATGACAATCATATAGATCTATATCTGTCCCTCACTGTTTACTTTTTCATATTTGTACATGATGCCTAATAAACTGGTTCTCAGTAAATTATTCTGTGAAAGGCAGACAAAAACTGAGATAAGCTGGGAAGAAAAAGGAAATGATTTAAAATGGTATTTTGCTGTCATTTTCCAAAGACAGATATTCCATTCTCACCACACCGTAAAACTGGATGGCATGCAAGTGGTAAAAGATGAATATAGTTCAGTGACAGAATATTCATGCCGAGAAAATTTTAATTAGATGCTTTTACATTTAGTTATTTATCAGTTTTATACTTTTAAATGGCACAGCTATAAATTATTTACATTTACATGATTGTGTAAAACAATCTTCTTCCTTGAGTTCCCCGCGCCCCCCTCAGGATATTAAATTGTTTATGTACAATGTCAGGGGATCTTTGAGCACTCTGTTATTATGTGGAAAATTGCATGAATATGTGTGCAGACTTGGGAGAGAAAAGTCATGACTTTTGTGACTATCTTTAAAGGTTATATGATTCCAGATATTGAGGTCATGCATTTTTCTGGGAATTTAAAATGATGCGATGTACTTCCTTCATAAACAGTGAATGGACAAATTATATCCCTATATTTACCTATATCCTGTCAAGAAAATGATTAGTAGCAGTGATAAAAGACATCATTGTAGGGGAAATTCAAACTTTGGAATTCAAATTCAGGATGATTTCACACAAACCTATTTTATTTTAGGTAGCTGGCATATGTGTGTAATGAATCTAGACCACTGAAATTCTTTGACCATTATACTGAGTACATGAATCATATAAATTGATTGGGTTGTCCACTATTTATATTTTTTATATATTTCTCAGACACTGAGGCATCTTATAAAATAGACAAAGTTACTTCTGCTCAGTTATACTTTCCAAAAAGGCAATGTGTGATTAAGTAGATTCTATAATATAAAAATATGTATTCAAATATTTGATTTTCAGGGGCACCTACGTGGTGCAGTTGGTTATGCCTCTGACTCTTAGTTTCAGTTCAGATCACAATCTAGGGCCCTGAGATCGAGCCCCCCAGTCAAGCTCCGCACTCAGCAAAGATTCGGTTTGGGAATCTCTCTCCCTCTCCCTCTGCCCCTCCACTCATGCTCTCTCTCTCTCAAATAAATACATAAATCTTTAAAATGTTTGACTTTTAGCATAATACATATTTAAGAAATGTGTGATATGGTTTAGAAAGTAAAAGCAGGGGTTCCTGGGTGGCTCACTCAGTTAAACACCTGACTCTTCGTTTCCACTCATGTCATGATCTCAGGGTCCTGAGATCGAGCCCTATGTGTGGCTCTGCCCTCATCCTGGAGTCTGCTTGCAATTCTCTCTCCCTCTCTTAGCCCCTCCCCCAGCTTGCTCTCACACTCTCTCTCTCTAAAATAAAATAAATAAAATCTTTTTTAAAAAGGAAAAGCAACTTTTTATTAATAAATAGGAAAACAGGTAACAACTATTAAGTGCTCACTACAACCCAGGTACATTTTTAACTCTATATTTATTTAGTGGTTATAAGAACTTTATGGGTGAGGTAATACTATTTTTGCATATTACAGATAAGAAAACTGAGATGCAGCGTTTAAGTTATTTGCCTCAAAATCCCACAGTTAATAAGTGATGGAGCCAGAAATCAAACTCATGGAGTCCAATGGAGGAAATTCTACTCTTAGCCAATTGTAAACACTATATTCTATTGCTTCCCTAAAAAATTCTTCCCACAAAAGGTTAAACATTTTATGCTTATATTTTTTCATGTCATCCTTGCGCAGGGGCCATGCTAATCTTTCTGTATCGTTCCAATTTTAGTATATGTGCTGCCAAAGCGAGCACTATGCTTACATTTTTTCAAGTCTAAGATTCAGTGGGAAAAGACTAAAAGGCTTTACCACTTCTCTTTACAAAGTGTTCTCTTCCCCCCTTTTTTATGAACATATAATGCAGTTGTATCTCATTTGCCTTTATAATTTTTTATATATTTGTATTTTATTTCAATCACTTTGGGTCGATTGCATTAAATGTATTTTATACAGGTCACAAAAATCATTAAATATGTTTTTTATTTTTTTCCTACACTTTCCCTCAGAAATGATTACTTAAAATAATTTTCAATAGAACTCATTTTACATTAGGCACTGATAAAAACATGAATACGGAGTCAGAAAATGTACTCTGGTCATGGTAGTGAGCCCTGAAGAAATGTTTGAATTATTTTTAACAATATTATTTTTAATTTACTTTTATTTGATGGTCCAGAAATGGCAAACCGTTATAAATTGTACTTCTTTCAGTTCTGGTGAAGTTGTGAAACTCTTATATTTATTAGGCATTTATAATTTTTTGTGTGTATGTGAATTGCCTGTTCAAATTATTTTATCCATTTTTCTACTTTTTTAAAAACATATTTTGTTAATATAATATTTTACACTATGTATTAACCAAATAGGTCTTGTGTATTATAAATATTCTCTCTCATTTAAACTCTAAAAGACATTGGGCATAGTTTGTGCTTATGGTAAAAAAAAACTAATAAAATTTCTATTAAAGCTATATATTTTATAATTAAATATAAAACTACAATTTTACAACATAATATTTTATATAAGAAATTAGAAAATCGGGGTACCTGGGAGGCTTAAACGGTTAATCTGACTTTGGCTCAGGTCATGATCTCAGGATCCTGGGATTGAGCCAGCCTCAACCTCATGCTCAATGGGGTATCTGGAAGTCCCTCTCCCTCTGCCCCTAACCCCCAACACCCTACTCGTGCTCACGCTCTCCCTCTCTCTCAAATAAATAAATAAAATCTTAAAAAAATAAATTGGAAAAATCCCTTCAAACCCAAGAAAAATGGACATCTACTACATATAGTTGTATAAATAAGCAAGGATGCTATAATATGAATTAAAATATAGTTTTAAATTTGGGGGCACTTTTTGTTAAAATTAAATACTAAATTAAAAGTGGGGCACTGACTTTTCAGAATTAAAATTATTTAAGAATTTTTGTCTCAATTTAATTTGCCTCCAGAAGTTATTTCATGATTATAATTATTTCTATTTTACACAGTAGTTTTGTGTAGATAGCTATCTGTAGATATTCCCACTTGTTCTTAAATCACTTAAATGACAATCTATATGTCAAATACTTACCAAAAAAAAAAAAAAATGAACACACACATGCACACCAATGCATGCATACAACCAGAATAGAAGTGTTTTAATGGACCATAAGAGCACTAGAAATGTGCCATTCTCCAATTAAGGAGCATTTGTGTAGCATCTGCAACAGGCCTAGCATGTTTCCATGTTCTAGTGATACAAGGGTAAATAAAACACAGTACTCGCCCTTGAGAAGTACATAGTCTGGTTGAATATGGGAGATATATATATTCTTAAGAGGTATGGAGGTAAATACAAATAGAGTTACATTCAGGCACAGTGATGGGAAAACAACCGAGTCTGGAAAAAAAGTTTCAGAGAAAGGATTCATGGAAAATGAGGTATTTGAACAGAATCCTATAGAAGCACTAGGAATTAGCTGGGCAAAGGAAACAATATATGTAAAGACAGAGAAATGTGTAACAGTCAATGGTGTTATGAGCCATTTAATACGACTGAGCAGAGGCTGAGGACAAAAAGATGGTAAGTGAGGATGGGAAAAAATGGGAGTCAGAAGCCATATCATACCAGTTTGAGGCCTTAAGATTTTAGTCTTGAGGTGAAGGATAATTTAAAATACATATACACACATGCATACATATCTGTATATATGTATATATATTATATATATATATTATATATATATGTGAGAATCTCATGGTTTCATTCATATTCCAGATGGAATTCTGCTGGCAGTTATGAAAAGACTGGAGGCAGAGATGCTAGTGGGAGGCCTGGCAAAGGTGCAAGTAGAGATTCATGAAGGATAGGCACAAAGTCACAGCAGTAGGGATGAAGAGGACATGGCAAATTCTAGAAATACTCCAGACTTAAAACTGTGAAGAGGTGATGACACATTGAAGAATTAAGGGAGGATGAAAAAAAAAAATTTAAAAAGGAGCCATGTAAATGTTAATTCCGTTAATGGGACTCTGACAGAGCAATGGATTTGCGTTAGGGTTAAGGAAAATGACTTTAATGAAATTATGTTGCATTTCTGATGCCTCTGAGTTCCAGCCCTTGCTTATTTATACTCAGGTCTATTCCCTAGTTCCCTTAGGGCATTTCTCTGCCTCCCTTGCTAAATGGCTTTAGCAAGCCAGGACAAAAAGGAGGGAGGAAGAGGGGAGGAAGAGGGGAGTAGTCAAGATTTTTTTCTCTTGGTCTGCCTGGATGTGAAAGATCCATTTTCTGGTAGTGACTGCCATGTCCTCTGTTCTTCTAGCTTCTCACCTTACTCCCCATCCCGCCACGGCCTGAGCTCTCCCAGGACTTTGGGGATTCTTGTTAAACCTTCCCTTTACTGAGTTTCTTCACCCCTAAGATACTAGTGACTTCCTGCTGTTGCTAGTTTCTATCTGGCTTCTCTTTCTTCCATCGCCTTTGTTACCAAATGCCTGAAATGGTTCCTGTCTCTTGGCTGAACTCTGATAGATGCTCTGTGGAATATTCAAACTACTGTGTACAGTTAGGAGGAATATGCAGGAAGGGACCCAGGGCACAGTTCTAGGTTGAATTTAAAGATGTAGGAGTCATCGTGTATACATAGAGAAGATAACTGTTCAAAGAGTGTATGGGTTGAAAAACAGTCAAGGATTGAGCTAAACTGGAATAAGAGAAAGAAAAATTGGGAGAAGGCACTTTATGGTTCAGAATCATTTCAAATGAACTCATGAAAAAGTGAAATTTAAAGAGAAACTGAAAATAACTATAATTTTCATGAGTTAAGGTAGAAGAGTAAGGCTTTCTTGGTACAAATATACTATAAGCACAAGCATGGAGATGAATACAAAAATACAGATAAAGATGGAAGGGGTTGAGAGGTAGTGATGGAGAAAGGTTATTTCCTGAACTGAAAAGTCTGGACTTAGAGAGGCAAAGACTTTTAAAAAAATGTTTTATTTGGATTAATAGTCCTCAATATTCAGGAGTTACCTTTTGGCAATCTGTTATCAAGATCCTAACTCCCATACAGAAATTAGTGCACATAAGGAAGTCAGAAAAACTAATCTGGTTTTATATTTTTGAAATAGTTTCAACAAAGTTTGGGATACAAATGGCACCTAATTTGGGCACCTGGGTGGCTCAGTCGTTAAGCGTCTGCCTTCGGCTCAGGTCATGATCCCAGGGTCCTGGGATGGAGTCCCACATCAGGCTCCCTGCTCCGCAGGAAGCCTGCTTCTCCCTCTCCCACTCCCCCTGCTTGTGTTCCTGCTCTCGCTATGTCTCTCTCTGTCAAAGAAATAAATAAAATCTTTAAAAAAAAAAAAAAAGGCACCTAATTTTCCAGGTATATTTGAATTTATTGCGCTCTCCCTTGGATGTAATAACTCCATTTCTAAAAAGTAAAATAAAAATAGCTATCAGTGAGTTTGACAGCCACCAACAAAATAAATCCATTCATAGGCAGGGTGTTCTACAAATACAGCCAGCAAAGACCATGCAAAATGCCATATTGAACATACCTAGATTTTAATTAATCTCAAGAATGAGTTTTATCTCTTTCCATTACTTTCTAAAGTGTAGTTCCTGTATGGAGTTTGCCAAAGAGATGGTTAGTAGTTCCAAAAATTTGTGTTTTCAGCCACATTAGATGTTTCAACTTCTCATTATTTTAAGTCTTCTGAAGAGTTTCCTAAAATAACTTTTATTCATTCATTCATTAATAGTAAATAATATTTTTGTCTGACAGAGATGGTATACTAATAGTCTTTTGAGCTACAGTATTATACAAAGCTTCTAGAAAGGAAGCATAAATAGACTGCCTAAATTATCTGTAATAATTATGAATAACATAAGCAAATATTAAGCCTAAAATAATGTATAAAGGCAGCTCAAATGGAGTCAAGTATGATTTTTATAGAGCCATGGTTCTCAACCTGAGATTATTTTGCTCTGTAAGAGCCTTTGGCACTGCTGGGAGAGAGTTTTGATGATCACAACAGTGGGATGGCGGTGGGGGATGCTACGGACATCTAGTAGAGGCCAGAGATGCTGCTACATAACCAGCACATGACAAGCCCCAAAGAATTATCTGGCTGAGAAGGTTAACAGGGCCAACGCTGAGAAATCTTGCTACAGAGCCCTGCAATACAAAGTGGCACTTTTTAGATATTGTTATACATAAGCTTATGTGGAGTAGATTTTTATGATGATGGTGACTATTTCATAGGTCATCTAATTATCTGAAGATAACAGTCCTGTTCCATAATACATCCACATATATTAAGTAGTGTTTCAGAAAATACCCATTTTCTAATTAAACTATTTTTCTGAAATGTCATACGTTTTGTGTTTCGAGTGCTTTAAAGAACTAATTTCTTAATGCAACACATAAAATATATTAAGGCCCACATTTTTATTTGTTTACATGTTTTTATAATAATAAATTCTTGAAATGTTTTATTTCCTTTAACTGAGATGGCACTTGTTAAGTTACTCTTTAAATTTAAAAAAACTGTGTTTTCTGAAATTGGAGCACTAAATTTTCAAATTCATTTGCTTAACAGTATTTGTGGAAAACAATAATAAAGCTCTAAATATTTATAAATTATTAAAAGCAAATGTAATTAACCCCTGTAAGTATCTCAAATGAATCATATTTTCTCCTTTACATTTAATAGTGTGTGAAACTAATTTGACTTCTATTTACTCCTTTGAGAACCATCTTTATAAATATTACTGGCAGAGCAGAGGAAATACCATTTCTTACGATACGTATGCAAGAACAACTAGCACTGATTTCTTGACTGATCTAATTCTAACAGATATCTGCCAAAACAATCAAATCAGCTGTCCAGTCAGACATTGTTAACGGAGTACTACCTAAGGTATCATCACCAAAAGCTTCTACAATGTCCTTGCAGTATTCTCCTTGGATTTAGAGCTCATTTCAAATTGTATGGGAAGTGAAGTAGTAACAGAGGTATGAGATTTGGAGTCAGACCTAGATTGGATTCCATTTTTAATCCAAATTAACACCTCTGTGTCTGCATGTCATCGTCATAATGTAATCCCCACATAACTGTTCTTGTTCTGGCTCTGATCTAAGAACTGCACCCCCCACCCTACACTGGAGTCAGTCTTTCATTGAAAATAATGTGGATTATATGGAAGGTTTTGTGGTAAAACACAGGAGAAGGAGCTATTGCACACATTTTCCAAAGCAATTTATCCTTTAAACATCTGCATGATCTCTGTTCCCTTCGGTAGCTGCCCCACAGGGTTGTCTCTGTTGCCTCTTGTACTGACTCTCCTTCAGAAACCTCCTACACACAGTAGCCCTGGCTCTGATGCGGGAAACAAAGGCAGAAGAAAAATTATTAAATTTCCTTACTACCTAGAGTCCACTGACAAGTCCTTGAAACAGGCAGACTGACATTCCTCTAGGGACTCAACTGCCTCAATGTTAATACTTTGCTAAGGGCAAAAGGCAATCCTAGCCTGCCCTCCCCCACCCCTCCCAGGACCCTGTAAGTCTACTTTATTTATTTATTTATTTTAAAGATTGTATTTATTTATTTGCTAGAGAGAGAGAGCACAGGCGAATGAGAGTGAGCAAGAGTACAAGCAGCGGGAGCTGCAGACAGAGGGAGAAGCAGGCTCCCTGCTGAGCAAGGAGTACGATGTGGGACTTGATCCCAGGACCCTGGGATCATGACCTGAGCTGAAGGCAGCCGCTTAACCGACTGAGCCACCCAGGCGTCCCTAAGTCTACTTTAATGTATAAAAATACCTTTGGAAACTTCCTTTATCTCTAAACCCCCCAAGTTATGTTTTGGAAATCATCCCCCAAACATATGGCTCACTGGGTCTCATGACTAAGGTTTTATTAAACCAAATAAATGACATTTTCCCAACAATAGCTAGCCTTCGCAAGGTCCTGGAAACTTTGCTTCCAAAATTCCTTAGAGACTTAACGCTATCTGTAACCCCCTCCCAACTTGTAAGTATATAATGGACCACTCCCCATGACCCCCATGCAGCTTTTTCTGCCCACGGGTCCTTTCCCCATGCTTTAATAAAACCACCTTTTTGCACCAAAGATGTCTCAAGAATTCTTTCTTGGCCCTCGTCTTCGAAACTACATCAGCTCTGCTCCCCCACATCTTGCCTTCCCACCTTCTTTCCTTTAACTCTCCCCACCATTTTGCCTTTGATGAACAATTTCTCTTCCCTCCAGCCTCTCTTTTTTTCACTTTCCAGTTGCCCTCTTTAGAAGTGGAAAAGTCTGAATTTTCTCCCTTAAATATAATGGGAGGCAAGAGTACCTACCTCTAGGAGCTATTGTGAAATTAAAGTTAAGGCCTAAGATTCTAGCACACTCTGTTGCATATTTAAACATTCAATCAATGTTAGTAAATTGCTAGTTCCTTGCTTCCTTGTATAAAAGCAAATTTTAAATTTCTCAGGGAAGATGAAGACATAAAACAGCCCCATGAAGGGGCGCCTGGGTGGCTCAGTTGGTTAAGCGACTGCCTTCGGCTCAGGTCATGATCCTGGAGTCCCGGGATCGAGTCCCACATCGGGCTCCCTGCCCAGCAGGGGGTCTGCTTCTCCCTCTGACCCTCTGACCCTCTTCCCTCTCGTGCTCTCTATCTCTCATTCTCTCTCAAATAAATAAATAAAATCCTTAAAAAAAAAAAAAAACAGCCCCATGAAGAAATTAGAAAAAAGAAATCCTCATCATTGTTTGGCTTAGAGGTAAAATTAAAACATTTTTGTCAAACTGCAAGGGCAGTCCTTCTAGATATTATAATCTAAACATTGTCAAAATTCCTCATAACTAAATGTTATAAATTCAATGTTGAGATGGCAATCACTAAAATAACCAAGCCCACAGAAATTGAGCAATGGCATCTTGCCAAAGATAATATTATATACAAAAGAAAATCATGTTCCTCATCAAAATGAGTAATGAAGAACTAAAAACAACCTACGTAAATTCTTGGAAAATGAAATTCAATTAAAAATTTAGTGTTGACTTTTTACTTCATATTTGGGCCCATTTGGAGACTTTTAGACTATTAGGTTTTGACAGGATTAAACACAAGCTTTTACTGGGTCCATTATTTCCTATACGTTTTAAAGTTGAAAAGGTCATTGTTGTTTTTTTTAAGTAATGCATTTTATTACAACCTTAAGTAGTTGAGCATGCGTTCCTCTAAAATGGGAATGTTCTTTCCATTTGTACAAAAATGTTTAAGCTGATGGGCTGTATCATAGCATCGTTATTAATGCCCATTCTTAAATTCATATCAAACACTAAGCATTTCTTAAAAAAATACAATCAGTCTTATCTAAATACAAGGTTTTCTAATTTCTTTTATCAAATTTTCTTTCTTTATCCAACACCTTGACCCAAATTTGCATCTTGCCAGTCTTGGCTCTACACATCTTTCCCAGAATGATCTCACTCACATCTTTGGATTCCACTGTTCACCAGGTGAAAATACCTCCTCAACTAATCTCAGCCCATAATTTTCACCTGACATCCAAGCCCACAGAGTTACCTATTAACTAGGGATCTTCATCTAGGTATCCTGCAGATACCTTAAATGATATGCTCTCTTTCTTCCCCTGATTAACCTCCTTGGAGCTTCCTATAACCTGCATTGTCGGTGCACAAGCAATTTCTTTTTGACGTAGACCAAATAAGTGAAATCGAATGAACATGTGAATTAATGAGTTAATTCTTTAGAAAATATCTTGGGCTTCTGTGCAGAATATTTTCCCTACTGTCTTTGAAAAAAAATCTTTGTCATTTTCTCTCATTATAAAAATTCTGACAAAAATTAACTTAAGTCTGACCTTGAGAATATTCATCTCTAGCTACCATGAGTCACCCTAGTCTGACCTACTCTCCTAAGGTCAGTGCCATACAGTTTATCACTTATTTATAACATGCTTGTTGTTCTCTGTTTTTGGTAATGTTAATATGTCCAGATGTTTGGTATGCTAACATTACCTAGAATTTGGACTAACTGAGAAGGGCAAGGCTTCTATTTCTTATAAAACATGCATAGCACAATGCTGACAAAAAATTCTTGGCACACACAGATCACTTATCTACCAAATCATTAACAGGCATTTAGTGAGCCTTTACTAAGCACCCAACACTGTTTAGATTCTGCAAAAATATTAACATATTTATTATGTTAATTGCTATTTGTGGAGAGATATAAAGATGGAGGCATGATACAGACATTAGCTGATCATTATCAAAATGAATTTTAATGTTTACCCATTTAGTTTTTGTACTTTCATCTTAAACAACCTCTAGAAGTTTGAAATGTAAACATTCTCTAATGCTTTTTGCTAAAACTTCTATCATCAATGGCACTTTGCCCAAAAGAAAGCTATCATTGAGACAGGCCTGAGAGTCTCAAGAACATTAACCGCCCTAAGCATTTTGTGAAGCAAAGGGCAAAATGGTGATTCATTAGATCTAAAAATAAATATGAGTTTGTAAAGGATGAAAAACTGAGCATCGTAAGTCATTTCTACAGTTTAATATAAGAATCTATCATATCCTAATCTGTTCATATTTTTCATTATAAACTATGCTACCTTTAAAGTGCATCTACTTTTCCAGTGAAATACTGATTCTAAATAAGAAAATGGCAGAACAGGGATAACAGGTATATTATATATAATATGTATATTATATATAATATATATAAAACAAATATTTGTATTTGTTAAATATATATTATATAATGTAAATTATAGTATTATATATTTAATAATATATATGTTATATAAAAATATATTATATATATAACAAATATAGACATGCTACCACTAAGCACTGCCCTCCCAACACTCAGACAGCTACAGTCATAAATAAATGATTAAAATCGTTTACTATTGAGCCCAGAGGCAGTCTCAGAATCCCACTCTACACAACACTAGAGGCAAACACTACCAGTTGATTAATATGGGTATGTGTAGTAAACCTATTTCTCACCTGCTCTAGAATCAGAACTTACAGAAAGTTGCCCAACAAAGTATCTGTCTTATTTTATGCTTCAAATGACTAGCACAGTTCCTGATTTAGGACAGGCACTAAATAAATTATATATCCTTTATTTATACATATATGTATATGCACTTGCTTTAAATGACAAGTAAAGACACAACTTACAGCTAATTCTGAGCTCCATTATCTCTAGGCAATTACCATTACAGTCCAAAATTATAGATTCATCGCTGAAGGTCTCTGAATTGAATGAAATTGTTTAATTGTCATTTGGTTACTTTAAAGAAATATAATCAGTAGAATTCAGTAATGACACTATTTATGCATTCTATTAGTAACTTATATGTAAAATATTCTATAGGCAATTTGTACAAAAATATGGAATGGGAGAAGATATTTGCAAATGATATATCCAATAAGGGGTTAATATCCAAAATAAAGAACTTAAACAGCTCAATGCCAAAAAAAAAAAACTCACAAAATACAAAAACAAATAGTCTGATTAAAAATGTGCAGAGGATTTGAAGAGATGTTTTCCCAAAGAAGACATACAAATGGCCAACAGGCACATGAAAAGATACTCAACCTCACTCATCATCAGGGAAATTCAAATCCAAATCACCATGAGGTATCACCTCACACCAGTCAGAATGGCTAAAATCAAAAAGATAAGAAATGATAAGTTTTGGTGAGGACATGGGGAAAAGGGGGCCCTAGTGCACTACTGGTAGAAAGGGAAATTGGTGCAACTATTTTCGAAAACAGTGTGAATCTTCCTCAAAAAAATTAAAAGTTGAAATACCATGTGATCTGCTATACCACTACTGGGTATTTACTCAAAGAAAATGGAAACACTAATTTGAAAAGGTGTATACACCCCTCTGTTTATTGCAGCATCACTTACAATAGCCAAGATATGGAAGCAACATAAATGTCCATCCATAAATGAATGGATAAAGAAGATGTGATATATATATATATATGTATACATATATATACACACACACACACAATGCACATATGTACAATGCAACACCAGCCATAAAAAAAGAATAAAATCTTACCACCTACAGCAACATAGATGTATCTAGAGAGTATTATGCTAAGTGACATGAATTAGAGAAAGCTAAATACCGTAAGATTTCACTTATATGTGGAATCTAAAAAACAAAACAAATGAAGAAATGAACTAAAAAGCAGAATCAGACCCATAAATATGGAGAACAAACTGGTGCTGGCCAGAGGGGAGGGAGATGGGGGGATGGGCAAAATGGATGAAGGAGAGTAGGAGACAATGGCTTTCAGTTATGGATTGGATAAGTCACGGGGATACAAGGTACAGCATAAGGAATATAGTCAATGATATTATGATAGCATTGTATGGTGACAGATGGTAGCTACAGCAGTGACCATAGCAGAACATAAAGAGATGACGAATCACTATGCTGTACACCTGCACCCAATGGATTACTGTGTGTCAACTATACTTCAAGTGAAAAAAAGTCATTCAGTTTCTTTAAAGAAAATGTAATTGGTAGGATTCAGTAATGACACTATTTATTCTACTAGTAACTTATTTGTAAGATATCACATAGGTAGTTATTACAAAATATGGAATAATTGTATTAATCAAAATATGAAAAAATAGAACACTGAGTTACTAAGAATGAAACAAAAATATAGAGTAGTGAGTCTTAAACATTTTTAAGTGGATTTAATAGGACTCACTTCTTGGGACTAAGTTTTTGTCTTGTTTGGTTTTTTGTTTTAAGTAAGCTCTAGGTCAAACGTAGGGCTTGAACTCAGGACTCCTAGATTAAGAGTCACATGCTCTACTGACCCCAATTTTTAAACATTTTAGGAACACTATTCTTTCTTTGAATAAAATTCTACTCATCCAGCCAATGTATCAGAGGTTGAATTCTTCTAGTCGAAGATGAAGAGGTATACCTAGTTAATCTTGCAGTACCACTTAAACACACACACACACACACACATAAATCTATCCTCAAGAAAACTGTTTTGAAAAATGCTCAGAAAATTAGGACCTGAGTTTCTCTGCTCTATCACATAGTCTTCAGTTGTCTCACCCACTTTCCTTTCATCAGGATTTCCTTTATCACAATTGAACTCATGGATCATTTCACTAGATACGCATTTACTATAATGTACTTTTTGTGAAGGCAAATTAGTTGACATAGCTTAGCAATGGAAATAGCATATATTTTCCACATTTCACATTAAATCCATTATGGTAAATAATATAAATATTTTGTTTTCATTCATTTATATTAATGTAGGAGATGTACTTAATATATGAGAATCCCAAATTTTTTGTCTATAAAATCTCATCATGAGGGGTGCCTGGGTGGCTCAGATGGTTAAGCGTCTGCCTTCGGCTCAGGTCATGATCTCAGGGTCCTGGGATTGAGCCCCGTATCGGGCTCCCTGCTTGGCTTCTCCCTCTCCCTCTACTGTTTCCCTGCTTGTGCTCTCACTCTCTCTGTCAAATAAATAAAATCTTTAAAAAAATAAAAACAAAATAAAGAAATAATAAAATAAAATCTCATCATGAGATTATGAGAAAAAATACTATACTATTTTACAGTACAGTAAAAACATATTAATATATCATACTAAATATTAATAGATTATAGATAATACTATATACACCTGACAAAAAAGTGAGGGAGTATTGCCACAAATGATTAAAGTCAACTGAAATACTGCTTTTTTAAACTATTACTGAAAAAAGCAACAATTGCAGCAAAATCCATTGTACCCTGAGCTCCAAAGCATTATTCAAGATCAATGCCCCCACATAGATTTATTATTAGATACAATATAAAGTCTTAGATTGCACAGTCCCCTGAATGTAAATTTTCAAGTTGTTTCTCCAAAGTAAGTAGGAGGGAAAATAACTTTGCAATATCTTCCCTTCCCAAACTCGTTTTTTATTTTGCTAAGCTTAATGAAAAAACATTTTCCTTCTGTGTTAAAAAACAATACCCATTTTCTAGAGAGGAGTTTGGTGTGTCATTAAGAAGTTAAGTAGATATAATGGAATTAAGAGGAATTTCCCTGAAAGCCAGGGACAGCATACAAAGAATAATATAATTTAACAATAGTTGATCAACATCATATTAAAAGGATTATGGAGAAATGAAGCTGTCTCTACAAGCCACAGACAAAATAAATGTCATTCCTCTAAAGCTATTTGCCATCTAGGGCCTTTTATTCTTTTCAAACATCCTCACTGAATGCTAAATGTTACTTCTTTTATTTAGCAAGAAAAATTCTGCTTTGTGTATCTGCTTGTAGCTTAAAATCTAGGAAAACATTAACTATTCACTTTTTAGAAGTTATCATACTTTTTTTATTAGACCACATGGATGACTTAACAGTATATAGCCGAAATATATCAATTTGTATCCCTCCACAAAATAAAAAATGCTTTTTCTAATTGTAAGTTGATGTAATGTCTTGCGCTTACCTATTTAGTTATACAAACAAATCATGCAAAACTATCAAGACCACTGTTAATCTTACTGTTCAATACCCGTCCATAAAAATCATTATGAAATTTATGTGAGTACGTTCATACATAGTAAATATTTTAAATTCGTGTGTGTATACGCATATGTGCAAACCATCTTATCTCAAAATGACCAGTATTGGGAAAAAGAAATTATGTTTCCTAACACACTATTAAGCATCATTTGAGTAAATAATAAGACTCTTATAACTATCAGGTCTACATCTTTGCCTTGACTACTGAGAAGAGTAAAGCTAGAACCCAACAAACTTTCCTAACCCATTTTCTTGTGTTTCTTAGGTTTTCATGTTTCTTTAGTAACAGTGCTACCGTATCAGTTCTATATTGCTGTTGTTATTATAAGTTGGCAGCAAATTCAGCTCAACATAACTTAGTTGCCTTTCTGAGTTTTTTTCTGCACAAATGATATTCGACTCTAATCACATGATGCTCTATACTGTCATTCTCAACCAGCTAGGCTACATAGTTTGTACTTTTTTAAAGTTCACTGTGCCTAGCACTGCTGTAGTACATTCAGTTATCAAGAGAATCACATCATAAAAAAAATTTAACCTATATGTCAACCTACTTTTCTTAGATACTCAATGTTATTTAACCCAGATAAGTAGCAACCACCAAATTCTGTTTTCCAGGGGAAAAAAATTAGTCAATGTCTGCAATTTCAATATCTCCATGCATTTTACGTGCTAAGAACTGTGCTTAGTTCTGAGAAGATAATTATGAAGACATTAATACTTTTACACTTGCATGTGAAATAAAAGTTAAAGGACCTAAATGACCACAGTTCATCCAGAGTTTTTTCTCTCATGTAACAATCCTGGGATCCTAGGGGAAGTTTCGTAACTATGCACCACTTACTGTCACTGAAGTCTCTGAGGATTCACATGTGTAATTTACCCTCTGTAATATTATTGCTGAAATTCAGCCAAATTCTTGGGCTCATTACTACTGAAATAGTCTTTTGAAACAATCTGTTTTGGGAAATAACACTAGCTTTGCATTTCTATCACGATTGTGTGCAGCTTTGCTGCTTTGTATGTCAGTAGTTTATAACTTAGTATACTTTTGTTTTGTTTTGGAATGTTCTCCACAAAACCAAGTTTGTGATAGATGCTTAATAAATGTTTATTTACTGAGGTAACTTCACATTTTAAACTTTTCCCAAGAAATAATTAAATAACTCTCCACAGTGCCGAGTTCCACAAAAAAATGGGCCCCTGGAGCTTTTGAAAATATGCTGATTTGTTTTGGGGAAAAATCATATATAGGAGAATTAAATCAAACTCCTAGCTTTGAGGACTGATTATCATTTTATGACTTTTTGCATCCCTAGTGACTAGTTTATAGGAGCATGTACTCGAAACCGAATTTGTATTTGTGCCTTACAGTAGGGCAAAAATAGAATTTTTATTCCATCTAACTTACCATGACTCTGGGAATGCCCAATTAAGGTGGGGGAAAAGCCAATAATATTTTATCCATGAAATATGCACATACGCAGTCTGTTAACAAAAATTCTTTATGTCTGACCCTTACACATATTAATTTATAAATCAAGCTAACCAGAAAAAAAAGATCATGCCAGTAATAATTCAGAAATTAACACTTCTACTTCTTTCTTTATTTCATCTGCATTCATAAATGGCAATGTAGAGTAAAACTTTTACCAGTTGCTTCATCTTTCTCTTTTGCAATTGCACTAATGTTCCTTCACTGAAGCTTTAAAAAAACTATCACAAGAAGAATAGTTATACGACTACACATTTTACTGCATAATTTGCAAGCTGATGAAAAGTCCTTATGAACTACATTTTATCAGGTACAAAAAATTGAAAGAGATAGGTATTTATTGTTTATCCCATGTGATCTCTTAAAATATCTCACACGCTAACCTGGCTTTCTTCCTATTGAATTCATTCTGAATCTTGAATAGGTTTTAGTTTATGGGCAATAATAATAACCCATTCAACTTTGTATCAAAAGCCAACAACATCTATTTAAACACCACCACCAAAATAAATGCTATAGCTCTATAAATTGTTATATTTCTAGTGCTCTAAAAATCCATGCTTCTATTTGATAATAATAAATGATATACTCATGGCCTCATATTACCAGACAGAACAAAATGTCATACAGATTCCTGATATATCGTTTTATTAAAGAAGTAATGTGTATCAAGACATATCACAGCTCAAGGTAATGTAACTCTCACCAAATAATGACAAACAAAAATGATCTATATTAATGTATTTCAAAATATTCATGACCTAAGGTAAAGGATATCCTGTTTACATGCCTGATTTGTTTCTGTTAGCTAGCCAAGTCTAATTTTGAAACAATTTAATATGGTAAACTTTCACTATGCATTCAGTTAAAGAATGTGCTTAGATATATCACTTGAAAGAGATAAACTGTTTCTATCACTTCAGATGGGAGTTTGCTCCCTAAATATAAAACACTTAGCTCTTCTTTCAAGTTATTTGGATATTTCATACTTTATCTTGTCAGAACCTCCTTGCAGTCTATCTAAATATTTATGTCTTTAGAAGGTTCTAATCCAATGGGCCAAAACCATTTTTTCCCTATCTGAAATGACCTAGGGCTATAAAGTCTAAAGAATATGCCTACGATTCTAAATAGGTATGTTACTAAACAAATTTGTGAAACTCCTTTTCTTTTATCAAACAAAAACCTTCATACTAACAGCTCCTACAGCTGGGAAGAAAAATCAAGGAAGAGCATTCATTTTCTCCACAGTAAATTAACCCTATGTTGAAATAATCATACCACATAAGACTTTTGTGTGACAAGTTGAAATTCTTTTAAAGTGAAATAATCCAGAAGCGTTCATGTAAGTAATAAATGACAATTGTATGCATGATTCTTTTTGTCTCTAATAATAGGATTCTAGTTTTTAAAAATTACATTTACTGAATATTTATCTAGCTCAATTTGCACAGCATACTCAAAATCTTCATTTAGTAATTCTGAGAGTCATAGGCATCATTCTATTAAAGAAAAAAAAAACTACATTCCTCAGAATGCTTATGAGTTAATAACTGGGGGACATAATTTTTACTGAATGATCAAAGTGGCAATGTTAGGGATGTGACATTTAAACTGACTCAGCCAGAGTATGGGAAAGGTGGTTCTAGCCAGAGGGTATACTGGTGAGTGTGAAGCCTTTACAGTAAGAAAGAATTGCAACTTAGCAAAATAAACTAAAAATTGGCTATTGTTTCCTTTTTCTTTAAATTTTTTATTGTTATGTTAATCACCATACATTACATCATTAGTTTTTGACGTAGTGTTCCATGATTCATTGTTTGTGCATAATACTCAGTGCTCCACGCAGAACGTGCCCTCTTTAATACCCATCACCAGGCTAACCCATCCCCCCACCCTCCTCCCCTCTAGAACCCTCAATTTGTTTTTCAGAGTCCATCGTCTCTCATGGTTCGTCTCCCCCTCCGACTTACTCCACTTCATTCTTCCCCTCCTGCTATCTTCTTCTTCTTCTTTTTTTTTTCTTAACATATATTGCATTATTTGTTTCAGAGGTACAGATCTGTGATTCAACAGTGTTGCACAATTCATAGCGCTCACCATAGCACATACCCTCCCCAATGTCTATCACCCAGCCACCCCATCCCTCCCACCCCCCCACCACTCCAGCAACCCTCAGTTTGTTTCCTGAGATTAAGAATTCCTCATATCAGTGAGGTCATATGATACATGTCTTTCTCTGATTGACTTATTTCACTCAGCATAATACCCTCCAGTTCCATCCACGTCATTGCAAATGGCAAGATCTCATTCTTTTTGATGGCTGCATAATATTCCATTGTGTATATATACCACACCTTCTTTATCCATTCATCTGTTGATGGACATCTTGGCTCTTTCCACAGTTTGACTACTGTGGACATTGCTGCTATAAACATCGGGGTGCATGTACCCCTTCGGCTCCCTACATTTGTATCTTTGGGGAGTGCTAGAATTGCTCAAGATCAAGTTGGAGCAGTAAGGAGAACCAAGTCAGAGGAGACTTAGATGGGGGTAAGAGGTTTGGATTGCATTCTAATTCCATAATAAGCCCCTTGCGAGATTTTGAGCATATGGGCAGTCATATATATAATATGGTATAGTAATTTAAAATTACATGTATAATAGTAAAATTAATGTTCTTTTTAACAAAATGATAAACTATCAAAATTAACTATGTCTTTAGGAGCCTCATATCAATCTCATAACCTAATCTACACACTGGTAAAGCTTTGTGTATAACTTCTCTCTGCTTATACAACCTCTTCATACATAGGGTATATGGTATGTGTATATGCTATATGTATATATATGTCTATATGTCTCTATATGTATATGTACATTCTATAATTTAACAATTTTAAAATGTAATGGACATACAGACAATTACAGCTCATTCTTTATGATAGCCAGAGCATTACAGAATATGGATGTATAATTTACTCAACCATATCCCTACTGATGTGATTTGCTCTTATTTCTCCAGTTTCATGCTATAATAAATAATGCTGCAATAAAAAAATCTCTATCATATCTCTTTATATTCTAGTACCTTTATCTTTATATTCTAGTACCATATAGTGCTCGCTTTGGCAGCACATATATTCTAGTACCATATATCTTTATATTCTAGTAAATAATAATGATGTTGTCAGGTCAAAAATGATGGGGAATTTATATTTAATAAGTTACAGCAACATGATTTCCAAATATTCCACAGCATGTATAGAATTGCCATTAGTTGTAGGAGAGCAATTTCCTTATACCCTTGTCAAGACTGGGTACTATTAAATGCTTTTAAATTTTGCCAATCTGATGGGCAAACTTTGAATTATATGAATGTGGGGGGGTGGTCCTCATTTCATTTCAGTGACAATTGAGACTGAGCCTCTTTTCATAGGATTGGCCATTAAAATCACTTCTATAAATTGATTGCTCTTACCCTGAATTATTTCCATGGCTCTGAAATCTTTAAAATTGGTTTTTATATCTTTGAACACTGAAGGAACTAACCCTTTACCTATTATATAAAGAAAAAGTATTTTCTCCCAACAAATTGCTCACGTTTGATTTTGAGTTATTTTTTATAAAGTTGTTTTAAAGTTCTATGTAATAAAACTGTCAAAAGAATATCCTTGGTTTTCCATAATTATTAGAATATATAAATATTCTAAATATTTTACAAAAAATTCTAAAATATATTCTATAATCTGTTAAGAGTTAAGAGTGTGTGCGGAACAATTAAATCATAAACATGGGTCTGCATTTGGGAATAGGCAAAAGGATTACTAGGTACCATTTCAATTTAGTGGCTGGGTTTTATATACCAGACATAACCTAAGTGGAGATTTTCTGATTTTCTAGGCTCACATACCTCCGTCCAACTTCCTATTTACTATTGATCAGAATATGTTGCAAATATCTAAGAATGAAGGTTAACTTTAAAACTGAGTGAAATGCCAATGATAATTCTCTGAGAAAATTTTATATTGCTTTCCTTGTCCAAAAGAAATGACTCCAATGACTTGTATACCATACCTGAAATGTTATTTTTTATTGCCTAGTATGACTTTAACTACTTTTATATCTTTTTTTAATTTCATTTTTTTCATTTTTTCTGTAATTTCTACCCCCAATGTGGGCCTTGAACTCATGACTCTGAGAACAAGAGTCACGTGCTCTACCAACTAAGCCAGCCAGGTGTCCCAACCACTTAATATCTTTTAGTAAATTAATTTCTTTATTCCTTTAACTAGATAGCTCTATAAATCTCACATCCTCTACTTCTCTTTTGAATCATCCTGACATTTTACTAAATCCTTCACTAATTAATGAGTTGAATAAAGTCTTTGAAATGCGTCCATTTTGTACTTCTAAAGTCATTTTTTTTTTATTTGAGTGTAGTTGACACACAGTGTTACATTCGTTTCAGGTGTACAACATAGTGAGTTGACAAGTTTATACATTATGTTCTGCTCAACAAGGGTGCAGCTACCATTTGTCACCATACAACGCCATTATGATACCATTGACTATATTCCTCACGCTGTGCATTTTATTCCCATAATTTATTAATTCTATAATTTAGTTGTAACTTTAGCAGATGTTTCCTAGGCAAAAGATTTTGGTGGTCTCAAATGGGAGTGATGAAAATAGAGAGTAGTGGGTTTTGGAGGTAAAAAGACAGAAACTAACTATGAGTACATTTGAGAGTTTGAGAGAGAAAGAGGAATCATGGATGGACAGCAAGAGCAAGAATGAAATGGATAACTGATAAGCTAGTCCAAGAAGGAGGATATTGGAAGGTCAGAGTATACACTAAGGTTCTAGATTCCACCCAAGGACCAAAACTTCTCTCACAACAGCAAAAAGGGGGGAGTAGTCTTATAAGCTGATAGGCAGCATTGAATTTCCTGTTTTAAGGTTTTTATAGTATATAATTCCTGTTATATGTTTCTATATAAAATATGGGCCATGGCAATCTGAGAATTCAATAGAAGGTGATGGCTGAAGTTTTAAGAATGGAAAAGTTAAATGTCACTTTTGAGCATATAAAAACAGAGGAAAATCAATTGATAAGATTGTTAGAATGAAGTACTTAGTGTACTTGTAAACGTATAGAGATATGTTCATGGGATATGTTTTTGCCTCTCATCTTGGCTTTGCTTAACTTCTTACTTTCATCTTAGCTAAACTGCTATTCTATTAGGGGAAGCTTGAGGAACTCTTCTATCCACATCATGGTCCCCTTCAATAAACTCTGTTTTGGGGCACCTGGGTGGCTCAGTCAGTTAAGCCGATTCTTGATTTCAGCTCAAGTCATGATCTCAGGGTTATGGGATTGGGATTGGGCCCCATGTTGGCTCCATGCTCAGTGGGGAGTCTGCTTGAGATTCTCTCTCTCTCTCCCTTTGCCCCTCTCCTCGCTCGCATGTGCTCACGTGCACAATCTCTCTCTAAAATAAGTAAATCTTAAAAAACAAAAAACTCTTCTTTCATCTTCTGTATATGGAACATGTTAAATTTGTATGTGTTTTTTTAATGTGTATGTGTTAGATAAAGAAATAAGTACAACAAATAGGAATATATATTATATATGTAATTATATAAAAAATTGTATGCAATATAATACTACCTTGTTATACAAAATGCTCGGGGTGGTCAAAAGCACAAAGACATTGAAACGGATCAAGAGATGGAAAAAGGCAAGTGTCGCAAGCTCTTGTGTCAGCAGACCAGGCCGGTGACAAAACCAACGTGAGCCATAGGGGCCCAGAGAGACCACACCCTCCATTAGGGACCACTAGCTGCTCCAGCTTCAGCAGGCCACTGGCTGGAGGGACTGCACATGCTCAGGATTGCCAGAAATTACTTTTCAAAGGAGGGCAGAAATGCAGATTTCCCAATCTATAAATATCAGAAACTCAATGTTTTAGAACTTCAGATTTGAATCTCTGAGGCCAGGCCACGGTTTTCCTTGGAAAATGGGGCCAAAGGAGAAAGGACACCATCAGGATTGCAGGGTATGTTCTGCATCTTGTTCTGGGCTGGTTATATGTGTGTGTGTGTGTGTGTGTGTGTGTGTGTGTGTGTGTGCAATCTGTGAATATTTCATGGAGCCATACACTTATTATTTGTGCCTTTCTTCTCAGATAAAAAGGTAAAAAAAAAAGAAATACATATGTAATTTGTTTATACTGTACTAAATGTCTATCCTCCTCAAATATGAAAATGTGATGAAGTTAGGAAGCCTTTTTGCTCCCCTTTAGCACCTAGCACAGTGCTAATATTTGATTAGATAAATATTAATGTGTGCTAGGATATGCTAAATATGTAAATACATGAAATATATAATAAATTCAGATTTTCCAGTTTCTTTAAGAAATATTTAGGATGGATGAACACACACACATTCACACAGCGATAGAGGCAGAAGTGATAGAAATAGGTAAAGATAGGATCTGCACAGTTTTTCCTAGGAGTCTATACTCAAAGCCATATGGTTTACATTAACCACTGTCACTGTTCCTACTGCTGAATAAATTGGAGGGTTACTTTTTGGAAACCACTTAGAAGAGGGGATCTGAACCTTGAAGTTTAATTGACATTTTGCTCACATATACAGACTCAGTAGCTCTGCAAACAATACCTAACTCTGTGATATCCAATTAAGACCCAACTGAATGCTTTAGTTGGATGAGGCAGATTATACCCAACAAACAAATAAATCTATAGAGTAAGACCACCAATTAATAAATAGATGCTCCCACTACAATCCTGTCATCTCTCACTACTAAAGCAAACTTCTTATTAATGTCATTACAGAAAAAAAAAAGAGTAGAATCTTCCTTTTGTGACAAAATTTCCTTCCAGGCTAGGGGACAACAAACTTCTTCAAGAACCAGAGAGTAAGTGGGGAGTCTGGGTGGCTCAGACAGTCAAGTGTCCGACTCTTAATTTCGGCTCAGGTCATGATCTCAGGGTGGTAAGATGGAGCCTCGTGTGGGGCTCCCTGCTGGGCATGGAACCTGCTTAAAATGCTCTCTCTCTCCCTCTGCCCCTCCCCCACGCTTGCTTATGCACACACTCTCTCTGTAAAAAAAAATAAAAAAATAACAATAATAATAATAATAAAAAGAGCCAAAGAGGAACTATGTTAGGTTTTGTGAGCCAAAAGGACTCTGTTGCAACTACACAACTCTGCTAGTTGTAGTGCAAAAGCTGCCATAAATAATATGTAAACAAATTACTTCGGCCATGTTCCAATAACATGTTATCGACAAAAATAGGCAGGCTTCTACTTTAGGCAAACCTAGGAAAATATTTTTTAAATACAAAATTATTTATTTGTTTCTCTTATATCATGGTATCTCCAGAATAAAAGAGAGCCATTTAACTATCAAGTTTTCCTCAGTACTATATTACTATAGGAAAAAACAATGTTCATCTTGAATGATCATGGATTTTAGAGTATTCTTTACCCCCATGTAGCCCATAAATTATCAAGAAAGTGGATATAAAGCCATGTCAGATTGATCTTCTCCCTTACCTTAGAAAGTTTTCACACAGGTTTTTTAAAAGGTCTGTACTTATTTTGCTCTGCTTCCCAAATGTGGAGATAAATATGTTCCCTGACAGCCTGACTTTCTGAGGCAGCACTCAATTTATTATTGCTCCTGGAGCACATTTTCCAAAACCTGACAAAAACATCCCTGAAGCCTTCGGAGGGGAAAAATAAACCCTCATCTCAGGCTGTGTAAGTTACCACCAAGTATAGCGATGAATAAAATAAGAATCAGGGTGCCTGGGTGGCTCGGTCATTAAGCGTCTGCCTCCGGCTCAGGTCATGATCCCAGGGTCCTGGGATGAAGCCCCACATCGGGCTCCCTGCTCGGCGGGAGGCCTGCTTCTCCCTCTCCCCCTCCCCCTGCTTGTGTTCCCTCTCTCGCTGTGTCTCTCTCTGTCAAATAAAGAAATGAAATCTTAAATAAATAAATAAATAAATAAATAAATAAATAAATAAATAAATAAAAAAAATAAGAATCAATCCTGATTCATGATTTTGGAACATCTTAAAAAGAGGCAGCTCATAATCCAAAGGCCATGGCTTGGCAGAACTTAAACCACAGGAAATTAGTCAGGAAACAGAAAAGATATTAAATATTATTTTTATGTCACTTTTTTTTTATTTTAAAGAAGCCTATTATTGGAGATCTCCGAGTGGAACGGTATTAAGCTGGTGCTCATTTACCTCTCCTAAAGCTGCTTCCTTCAAGTTACGTATAACAGAAAAACAAGACAAAACAAAACTAACAACTTGGAACATAAAAGCGGAGCCACTGTTGCCAGAAGGGCTTAGTTAAATGCACTTAGTTCCTGAGAGCACTGAGAGCACATTAGCCCTGATGGGTTTAGCAGATTGCTGACTTGAAAGCTCCTGTCCTTAAGGAAAAGATCTGGGACAGGTAACTTGATGTTTCTTGATGAGGAGTAGAGCCAAAACCAGTTTGTGTGAGAAGGAAAAAAGAATATCCACAGGCAACTGAGGGAATTGCCCAGGAACAATGCAATCTTTTGTTCACTATTGTAAAAATTATAGACACTGCACAAATAAACTCCCTATACTCAAGGACCACCCTGCAGTAGATGCAAAAAAGCTACATACCTAACTATATACGAGGAGCTGATAAGATATATGTAGAAATACATAAAAATATTGGGTAACCACACCTGAGATTGGGGAGGGGTCAGGCTGGGGAAGACAGGAATATGTCCTAAAAAAAAAAAAAAAAAGTGGCATAAAAAAATACTTCCTGAGGAGAAAAAAGAGCTGGTCCTTGAAGAGATGAACAGATTTAGACAGGAAGAAATTATATTGTGAGGTGCCAAGAGAGGAAGAAGAAAGCCTTCTAGGCAGAAGAACGCAAGGAGTATAAAATGGCACAAAAGAGAAATAAATGGCATGCTCACAAAGTGGTTAAATGTGCCCGTGTCCATAGAGGGGACACAGTGGGAGGCTTACAGAATAATAATAGAAGCTGAATTAATTGAGGGCTAGCTTTGTGCCGGGGACTGTGCTAAGAGAATTTAATGGATTTAGACTTTAAAACAACCATGTAAATGAGTTGCTATTTTTAATCTGGTTTGAAAAAGAGAAAATTATGATTAAATAACTCAGCCAAAATCACACAACTAGTAAGTACTAAAGTCAGGATTTAACCCAGGCAGTTCTTAATCAATGTATTCCACATTGTGGCAGGTTAAGAAAAATTCTACAGACTTTTTTTTTTTTTTCAGAGTGAGCACCAGGCCAAAGTGAATCTACAGCTTATTTAGAAGGAATAGAAGAGACACTGAATTATTTTGAGAAAGGATATGGGGAAATCAGAATCTTAAATACGAAAACTGATACGATAAAAAAAATATCAAGCAAGGGATGATTTGGAAATAAAAAGACCACGTAGTAGGCTAAGAGCAGAGTCAAGTGAAATTAAGGAGTCTAAAATTGCCTAGTATGGGTAAAATGGAAAAGGGCAAATGTGAGAGAGAACAATCAGGAAAGAGCAAGAGATAGAATGTGAGTCTGCTGATACAGAAGCTGAGAAGGTACTAGGAAGAAAAAACATTTCAAGATGACTGAGTCTGGAATTCTGGGAAGGAGAAATTTTAGAGGGATGAAGACAGATTCAGTTTTAATAATATTTTTGAGGAGTCAGTGCGATATATAGATAGAAAAGTCTAGTCGGCAGATGAAATTGGTTCACACATCCCTCTAATTCAACATGCATAAACTAAATCCATCAAGGCCCACAAAAGTAACAGCAAACCAGTGGCATTCTGCTCTAATTCTCTCCCAATTGATGCCAAGACACTGCCTCTCCCGTGAATGCCAGAAGCTTAGGGGTCAGGCTTGCCTCCTCTGTTACATTTCCTCCTCTACTCATATCCAGACTGTCATAAGCACTATCAATTTCACTTCATAAATATCACTCAGATTTATCTTTCTCTCCATTGACACCTTTACTGCTGTAATGCTGGCTAAACTTATCACTCGCCTTTATTACCAAGACGGCTTAGGGTAATGGCTTACCCAACTTTCATCTGGCCGACCTACCACTCACCCTATACACAGTACAGCCAGAGCAATCCCGCCAAAAGATAATGCGGTCCACATATCCCCACCTACGTTTAATCATTATGACCAATGCTCTAAGGTTAAAGATAAAACAGTCTTGTGCCCCCTGACTCCTCTTTAAATTCAGACATACCTACTCCAACCTGTATCAACTTCTTTCAGTCCTCAAGTTTGCTTGCAGTAATAGTCTTTTTACAAGCTTTTCTACTTTTTCTTCTTTTGCTACCAACTCATCCTTCTGACCTCAGTTTACAATCATTTCTTCATTAAGCTTTTCAAACCCTCTTGACGAGGACAAATAATACTGTTATATTTGGGCCATTCATTTCAGGTGCAATTTCCAACTGATTTATATTGTTATCTGATTTGTTTTTCCTCCACTTCAACACCAACAATTCTCACTTCAGTCTACTTCAGTCTAACTTGTGCTCCACCATTCAACTGAAATTGCCCTTTTCCAGATCAACAAAGACCTAACATTCCCAATCCTGCGGTCAACCCATGGTCATTTTGCTCGTCCTCTCAGTAACAAGTGACATATTTCAACAGCCCTTTCTTACTGACTACGTACTTGGCATCCAGGGAAGTGTACATTCTCCTGGCTTTCTCCTGCTGTTCCCTCCTACTTACCTTTGCAGACTCCTCCACCCCTTCTCTAACCCACAAAATGTCGGTTTTCCCCAAGGCTCAGCATTGGACCTTCTTCTCTATCTACTCTCCATCCCTACATGATCTCTCCTGGTCCCAGGTCTATACACAACTCTCACATTTCTGTCTCCAGCAACTTCTTTTTCATTTCAGCCTCATGTATTCAACTGCCTATTTAACAACACCTCTCAGATATGTTAAAAGGCATTTCAAGTGTAATATGTCCATGGAATAATGGGACATATTTAATAAATCTAAAACAGTACATTATTTAAAATAGCACCCAATCTCTATCACTTCCTTTCCTATTGCCCTAACTTACTTTTCTTCACGGTGCTTATATAAAAACTATATTAAATATTTGTTACTTTCTATCTCCTCCATGAAAATATAAGTTTTTCCATGTACTCTTTTTACACTGCATTTCTGATGCCTAGGACAGAACCTGGCACCAGGAAGGTACTCAAAATATATTTATTAAATCAAATAATAAGTTACTAATATCAATCACTTGCACTAAGCTATAAAGTCTCTGGGGACAGAAACTATTTATGTGTTTAATTAGCACTTGTTTTCCAAGTGCCTGGCATATAGTGGTCATTGAATAATTTTTGACAGCTTGAATAAATTGAAATAACACTATAGGATTGCAGTGTTACCAATAACAAAGTAGGGTTTGCAAAAATGAGTGAAGCTATCAAAAATGGCAAATTCTAAAAAGAAGCTAAAGATAGCAAAAACTGATAAAAAGTAAATGCATTTGATAATTAGGAAATTATTAATGAATTTTAAGACCAATTTAAGTATAGGTGTATATGATGGCAAAGTATAATTGGCTAAGGAATTAGTGGAAGGCACAGAGGTCCTGAGGGTAAGCATGATAGAGTAGATACTATTCCTAACACCTAGGTTTCCTTTGTTCCAAATGCCAGTGCTGAAATTTTCTGCACCATTATATCAACTTGGACTTCAATACCTATCTGCCATGCCCTTAAAGAGTCTACTTCTGTGGGGTATCTTAAATCCAAAGAACTGACCATCTTTATTTTTATCTCTGCGTGAATAAGGAGCCATACAACTGAAAGTTATGAGGAGAGGCCATTACTTAGAATGTTTCAAGGCTGGCATGTAGGTAGTGTTTGAGTCCTCTTACTTAAATACTGAAATTGGGAAGAAAAGTAAGTAAGAGCTGGTAACTGTAATATTTACTGGCCTGTTAGAATTTTTCTAAGCTTAATGACTTTTAAAACATTTAATAAGACTACATAGTTTGTATTGTGGTAGGTAAGATATGGGCAAAGAGGAACACCCTCCAATTGTAGAAACCAGGAAGTGCTGATGTTATGCAGGAAGTGGCCAGGAATCTACGAGCCAGCTCAGTAAAATCATTTTTAACATCATTCACTCTAAGCTAGTTAGACCAAAAAAGCTGGTGCAGGGTCCAGAAATGGCAAGATTTAGGGTCATGACTCAACTATGTTTGGCTTTCACTTTGATTTACAATTACACTGGCAAATAATTCTTGCAAAGAATAAACACAAGCTTAAGAACGCAAGTGAGTAGATGCTCCCTGAGGCTTTGTTTTATTCCACACAAGGGCATAGCCAAAGTTCAATACTACCAGAATCCCATGCAGAGGAAGGAATCCTCCCAGTCAGCACAGTACAAAATGTGGGATTGTGGTCTTTTATAACCATTTGGGTGTGGGGCCATACCAGCACACCAGCCCTCTTCCTTTTAGGGACAGCATTGCTGCACCATAGAGATGTATTCAAACTTCTGGGTTTTATTGTTTGTGCTTCATCAGGACAACCAAACTTCCAGTGCAACAGGCTTGGCTATGGCCTCCCACACACCCCATTTGGAAATTCTTCCTCACCCGTTAAGTAGATGGGAGAGGAAGCACATTTCACAAATCAGTACTCAGTTTAAGAAACAGAAGTACAGTGGTGCCTGTGTGGCTCAGTCAGTTAAGCATCTGCCTTTGGCTCAGGTCATGATCCCAGGGTCCTGGGATCCTGCTCAGCAGGGAGTCTGCTTCTCCCTCCCTCTCTGCCCCTCTCCCCCACTCTCTCTCTCTCTCTCAAATAAATAAATAAATAAATAAATAAATAAAATATTTTTTAAAAAAAGAAAGAAACAGCAATGCATATCACCTAAGAGTGAATGAGCATTCTTTGGGTAGTAATAGGTCACCAATGTTTCGTTCATCATAAAAAACTGACAAACAAAAAAACAAGTCTTCACAGGAATCAATGAATTGTTTGTACTTAGTCTCTTGGCAATCAAAAACAGAGAGTAGAAGAAAAAGAGTCCTAAAATAAAAAAAATAAAATTCCACCCTGATCCTACAAAAACGAAAAGTGTGGAATGAGCAGAATCTGGACAACATAAGGCAAAAGGAAACTTGACCTCCAATGTCTTCAACTCAGACCTATCAAAGAAGTCATTTCTACAAACTGAAAATTAAGTTTTCAATTTTTTTTCCTGTTTGGCCTGGAATAAATATCATAGAGAATAAACTCCTTTCATGGCTAAAACCAATTTAAAAAAAAGGGAAAATCAAACACATATACATTAAAAATATGTCAGCTTATCAGAATTTACCCAATCATAAGCTCTGAGAGTGTCCCAGTCTGAAAGTCATTTCTTTCCACATGGTTTTCATTTCATTGTGAAGTTAGACTTTTTAATATCCCACAAATAAAATTAATTAGGGCACCTACCATATTGTGTTCTTAGCAAAATGACTGAGTATACTTTTTTTAGGTCACAGCTAACCTTACTTATATTGCTTAGATAAAACTATATAGAAAAGGAATATCAGAAATCCAAAAGTTATTCCAAGGACAACCTAATTCTATAATTTCTAAAACTTCATATAAGTGAAGAACATATACTTATGAGGTAGACTAGTGTACTGCTGTGGACAAATCCACTTTGAAACGAAGGTTTGATATAAATCATGTTTTACCCCTAAAAATGTTTTCCTTTATTTTATTAGTTGATATCTGATTCTGTGGAAAGAATGGAGGGAAGATAGGGCTATGGGAAAGTAAGAATCTGAGCAAGTGACCACCCACTCATGAATTACACCCAGAAATCATGATAAAAAACCTTTTATAAGCGTTCATTCACACTCCTTATAGTAAGTATTGATAATAAGCATAATAAGTATTTGGCTGAGAAAAATATTTTCTTTCGGCTGTCATTGGTACATCATCGCTTAAATGAGACTCTGAGAAAGTGCCATAGCAGTGGGGAATATGGAATAGATTATTTTCTATTCTCTCCATGTGTGACCTCTTAGCCTACTGTTTACTTCCAATAAAGCCCTCAAAGTCTCCATGTTGGTTCATGTCAGATACTGAAAATAACTCTGATCCTTCCACTTCTTTGACAACTGAATGCCAGTAATCAATTCACAGATTGTGTCACAAATAAAACAAGTGCCTAAATCTAACTTAAACTGCTAATATTGTAGAAATAAAGCACCAATTATTGCATTTGGTCAAATTAAGAATAACCTTGTTCTCTCAAAACAGAATAACATGATTGAATATTATTTCCAGAGTAAGCAAATATATTTTTTACTACTGTGTATGAAGAGGAAAACATGCTAAAGGACAGGCACTTGTTCCGAATCAATGCAAACTATACTGAGAAATGGACAGAGAGGAGGTAAGAAACAGTAGAGTATTTCAGAGAACAGAGATGGTCACTTACCGCTCTAACAGAGTAAATGGAAAGAGAAAAACAATGATGACCCAGGGAAATTCTTTATGAGATGATTCATCACCTTCAATCAAGAAAGAGGCATTTTCAAGGTTCACTTGTTCACTCAGTGTTTTTGTTTTTGTTTTTGCTTTCTTTGTTTTCTTTGGTACCTGCTTTATACCAGGTACTGTTGTAATCACAGAAGAAAACAAAGAATCAGAGCACAGTGAGAATGAAAGTAAAGTAAGAAAGGAGTACTGATAGAAAGGATATTTTACGTAGCTTAATGTCAAAGAAACATTGGATCGGAAGAGAATACAGTGGCAATAGATGTTCTTGAAAAGATAAAGAGGGGCCTTGTTATGAAACTTTGTCTAAAGGCTGGGGTATGGGAAGGGGGGGTAGTGGGGAGAAAGGTGGATATAATTGTTAATATTAATAATTTTTAATTAAAATCTAAATTTAATTAAAATGTTTAAATGCCAATACCAAAAATAAAAGTAAATGGCACAAAGAGGAAGAGGGAAACAAGACCTAAGTCCTTCTTTTCTTAAGGAAACACCAAGTACATGTGTGGCAGAGCTTTAAGAGAAGGCTCCTAGGGACAACGGAAAGGTAAATAAAACATGTGCACCTTGAAGTATTACCAGGGTCAGACTGAGATGGGAGATCACAAATTTATTATGACACCAGTTTTCACAGCTCTGTGATTTTTCAATAGCATTGAAGTGAAAAAGCAAAGCCAAACTGCTCAGTTGAGAAAGGGTAAGGATTTTGCCAGATGTAAAATGGAAGGAAAAGAGTTCAAAGAAATCAAGATTTGGGCAAAAGGACTATTTAAATGGCCGGGATAGCAAGGAGATTGTGAATGAGTTGAGTCATGAAGAGAACAAGGTGTGTCAAGGCACTGGAGAATGGTGGGAGGTGGAGACAATAGGTGATTAATGTTTTGTAATTCATGATTTTAAAGATGAGAAGCTTCAGATATCAAGATTCAGAATAGAGTCATTGACCAATGGTTAGCATGGAATGGAGTGGAATGCCAATGAAGGTAAGGTGGTTAAGAATTTCTGTAGGCTATTAATTGACTTGTCAACCTATGTACTTTAAAATCAATCATAATGATAATAGGAGATAAGATAAAGGAAAATTTTCATCCAAATTTTTCTAAATCTGAAGAAGTGATAAAGAAGATGACATGATACTGAGAGATTAGGTGATGACAATATAAAAGGCAAAATGAAGTAGAACAATACATCTTGGATGAGCTCTCTATTTTTCAATGCCACATCACCAGCTGCTGAAAGGAATCACGTATTCAGGTAAACCGTTAATCGTTGTAAAGTCATGACCATCTACTCAAATGCCCCTTCCCCCAATATCACCCAGATCCTAGCAAATGTCTCTGGTCAATAACTTCTTCAACCCTGTCCGAAAACTTCTAACTCTCCGCTTTGTTCAAATTCTGCCAAGAGAATTTAAATTCCAAAATTATCCTCAATTTAGCACTACAAAGCCTATCTACCTATTCAGATTGCTCCCTTCTCTCCCTCATCCCCTCTTTCTCTATAGAAGGTATTACTGCTGGTCAAAGTTAACTCATACTCCATGTCTTGGAACCTATTCAATTCCATATTTTTAGGTACCCATCAAACATCCCCTTACTTTTTGAAATTTTGCTATGTTTTTGTTTTTGTTTTTGTAATCCGTGTCCTGATGCTTGAGGATATAACTGGTGGACTGAAAGCCGTGGGTACCAAAGACATGGTGTGGAAGGGGGCTGGAGCCCTTTCTCTCTGCCTCAATACATAATGGGGGCAGGGACCACACACCATTTGACCCCCACCAAGAAAAGAAGGAAGGAGAGTACACTTTTTTCTTTTCTTTTCTTTCTTCCTTTTTTTTTTTTTTTTTTGAGAGACAGAGTGTGTGCACGAGGCAGGGGGAGGGGCAGAGGAAGAGGGAAAGAGAGCATCTTAAGCAGGCTCCAAGCCCAACACAGAGCTCCAAGCCCCACACAGGCTGGATCATGACCCTCAGATCATGACCTGAACCAAAATAAAGAGCCTACACTTAAGCGACTGAGGCATCCAGGCAACCCAAGGAGAACACACTTTCTAATCATTTGGACTTCTCATAGATATTTAGACATGCTTAAAAAAATCCATCTTAGAAAAGCTCCTTCAAACTTCCATTATTCTCCAGAAACAATTTTTTTTTTCAAACCTTCATACACAAACTTTTTCAATGAGTCACTCCCTGTCTCCATTTCCTGAGCTCCTACTCACTCCTTAACACATTTTCACCTGGGTTTCACCCCAGTCACCATGGCAACACATCTTTAGCTAAAATCACCAATGATCTCCTTGTGTTCAAATCCAATGGATATTTTTCATTCCTTATCTCAACCTCTCAGCAACATCTGGCAGTGATGATTACTTTGTCTTTCTTATAAGATGTTCTTCCCTAGTCTTTGGAATACCAGATTTCTGCTATTGTTTTCCTCCTCTGTGACAGTTCATTTTCACTCTTAATATTCCAACTATTCCAATATACTCTAAAGATATTAAAATTCATCAAGATTTGTTCCTAAATTATCTTTTTCTCACTCTACATTCTTTTCCCAGGGATTCACATCTACTTCAAAGAAATCGATTACAATCTGTATCACCAAATTTATATCTTCTTCCCAGTTTGCTCTCCCATCTCTTTATTCACGTTAGCCAACTAGTCACTCAAGAGTTATGCTTGGATGAATGAAAAGAGTACGGTTTTCACATGAGAGTAAAATAATCATGATTTCTAAATACATCTTTGTAAGTGTTTTTATTGTCCTTTTTTTGACTACCTTCCCTCAAGACCTGACTCATTCTAAATTATCTGTAATGAATTTCTTATTCTCTTACTCTCATCTCCTATAGCAGCCTACTATGTGCTTCCTGCCCATCTCTCTTCTAGCACTGCCCATAACCCATGGTGTTATAATTTCTACATCCGTGTGTCTTCCTCTAACCCTCAATTTAAGAGCTACTTAATGTCAGGCCCAGGTTCTAGTCATAATTTTCTTTCCAGAACCTAGTACTCTTACGTATGAGAGATGCTCAAAAGTTTTTAAATGAATAACTGAATGCCAAGCGACCAGTAAATTGTGATCTGAGGTTTTCAAAGAGATATTAATAGATGTTCCCAAAAGAAGGGATTCTGTGATCAAATAAGGTCAGGGAAATTTGGACTAAATCCCACTCCTAGAGATTCTGACATACACTTGCATCCGAAGAACTGTTGAGAAGTCCTTAAAATAGAAAACTATTTAATTTTGTTTAATGTTTAGATACGGAAACCTTTCTTGCCCTTTTCCTCTTTTAACACACATAATAGCATTCCTCAAACAATTTTTCCTTATGTCTTAACATAGTTTGGATTTTGATGCATTAGGAACAGCAAAAGAAATGTTAAAGAAACAGCGTGTATGCATTCTCTTTATCCAGGATGCTCCCCAAAGTAAGACATAGGTGTTAATTCCAATATAGCTTTGACACTTAGTAGTGGAGAAAAAATTTTGATCAATATCGTACTCCCATACTACTGACATATACACCAAATCTTTTTTTTCCTTAAAGATTTTTATTTATTCGAGAGTGCACACACACACACACAAGAAAGAGAGAGAGAGAGAGAGAGAGAGAGAGAGCACAGAGGGAGAGGGAGAAGCAGGCTGAGTAAGGAGCCCCGTGTGGGGTTGGATACCAGGACCTGTATCATGACCTGAGCCAAAGGCTTAACTGACTGAACCACCCAGGACCCCGACATATACACCAAATCTAAAAGAATATTACTGCTTTCTTTTTTTATAAAGTTTCTAATTTTAAGAATTAGAAAACACTGTCTAACCATAAAGAATAGCAATATTATTACAGTCACATTGAAACCATTGTTTTGTTTTGTTTTGCTTTGAAAGCGTTCTTACAAAGATAATACAGCTACCTGAACACTAAATGTACCACCAAGCAGTTATGCAAGTAGCTTGAATGATAAAAGCATTAATAGTTCTAAAATACAATTTCCACATGAAGGTCAAAATCCTTTACCACTTCACCCTCACTATGTAGTGTGATGGAGTTTGGAGTACATTCAAAAAACCAGGAACCCAAACACAACAATACTCCTGCTCTGAATAGCTGTTATGCTATGCTTTCTTCAGTGGGTGACAGGGAAGGAACCTCTATTTGCCAAACAGAAAGTTCTGACATATGGGGTGGCAAATAACATTATGTAACGATAAAGCACCCATCCTGGTAACCAGAACTCTTATTAAGAACAACAGGATAGCAAAGTGACTCATCAGCTGGTGTGCTCTGTTTCAATTCTAGTAATTTGGGACAAGTGTGGGGAAGTTACAACTTGTTTATGTGCAACCCAAAATGACAGCAACACAAGTTACTAAGCAACATTAAGTCCTTGCATTTTTCTAATCTTCAAAAGCTGCCACAAGCTGAATAATCCTGTAATATAAAGGTAAGGGGAATAGCAATGTGGGAGTCATGTTTCTGACTGAATGAAATGTTTTGCTCAATAATTCTAAAATTCTGATTCCCCATGAGTTCATCTGTCTTGGTTTTGGGATTACTTCAGGTAATCCTCCTCTGCTCACTGTCAGCACCAGAAACTTGTTCTATAATGAAAAAAGGATAATGGAGGGCAGGTGTGTGGAAGTGGTTCCTATGAGTCTTGAAACCGGTTTGTTCCCCAGTCAATAGGACCTCTGTTCTTCTCTATTTCAGCTCTTTGTCTCTTTCATAGCGCTTATTACAACAACAACAATAAATCGTGTATTTGCTTCCTCGTTCGGGTGTGTGTGCTTCTGTCTGTCTTTGTCTTTCACTGAAGTACCTTGAGTTTTGTGGGAATTTGCCCCTTATCTTACTCTTTCCTTTCCTGAGCCTGGCACATTGCCTGAAACAAAGTAGCCCATTGATAACTAAAGAATGAAATCAAATAAAGCACAGGATCATGGTGTCAGTAGTTCTGTTTCTTAAGGTACAAGTTTTAATAACTGTGTTTATTCATAGGAACCTTCAAATTTCCCAGAAGTAGCCAAGCGTTACTTGGGATCCCTAAAATACAATGTTAAGAAAAGCAGGCAAGCGAGAATTCCCCAGTCTTTATTTCTCTTCATTAAGTAACCAGCGAAGGGATTCCTTGGTCAAAGGCCCAGGAAAAAAAAAAAAAAAAGTTTCGTTACATTCTCTGTCTCAGCAGAACAAGTTGCTGAATAAACTACAAACTCATCTTTTGTGCTTGAAGCTCTGTTTTCAGGTCAAGGATCCTGAAATGCTCTTCCACAGGACCTCCATTTCTTCCTCCTTTCCAGTTCATATGATTCAAAGGGAGGCAATCTAGGCAATAACAGATTTCCTCACACCAGGGATCATCTTTTTCCCAGTCTGCATAGGTACAAATAGGAGAAGAGTTGATATAGACGAAAACAGAATATCGGTTTATACATTAAATGGATGATGGCTGTGACTACCTCTTGAGACAGTCAGAGGAAGACTAAAGAAAGGCCTCACATTATGGTGATAGCCAAAGGGAAGAGAAGTGATATGGCTAAGGGCTGATTGTGTGCCCGCCACTCTCCTGCAAGTATTTGCATGTGTTACCTAATTTATCTTTGTTACCAGTTACCATTTTTTTTAATAATTCAATAAAAACATTTTGGGCAAAATAGTAAGTAGAGATGACCCTATAAAGATGTTTACTATAACATTTAATAAGCTTTAGGAGTCTCGTATTTTATTAATATAAAACTAGAATGAAAACAGCTTTTAGATTTTACTTAGAACATTTTCTTTGCTATTGGCACTTTACTTTTTACCTGAAACAACACCCTAAATAAATAGAAAATACTAAATAGCTATTATTTCTGGGTATTTATTATGTTCCTTCCGTCCTAAGCCTCTTATACACATGATTAAATCACATAATTCTATGAAGTGGATATCATGTTCATTATCCCTATTTTACAAAGAGAAATGTAAACCAGAGAATTTAAGTTACTTGCTCAAAGTCATCCAAGTAGTAAAGATTTGAGCACAGGCAATTTGAAGGCAAAGAATAAATATTAACCCCTGTATCGCAGTGCCTAAGAAGGAAATGATGAAATTCAAACGAGCATCTGTGCATACTGAGAAATTTTACATGGAGTTGATTTCTCCACACCTTTAACCACAATTCCATCATCACGAAGATTCTACAAAGAAAAAGAAATATTATAAAGGAAGGCCCAGCGATGTCACTGGGTTATTCTCATCCTGAGATAACTTTATTGATGGAACTCCAGAGGGATCTTAAATAGCTACCACACATCTCCACATCTCATCTTCCCCTGGTTATAACTGCATATTTGACAACTGATTTGCATGGATTAGAAAGAGAATAAAGTAGGAAAAAAAGAGTAAAAAAGAATTATTTGACCAAAGATGATACTTTTAATAAAAATACTGTATTTGGAAAGCCCTATAGCCATGCCCATCCAGTTCCATTGTTATAATGTTTGAATACTTAATGAAAGAAATTTACATATCATTCATAACTAAAATCCAAATTATCCCATAAACTGAAAATGCTTCTTTGGGGGAGGGAGAGTAGGGATTGATTTTCCCACCATTATCCATTTTTTCATTTTCCTCTGGTGGTAGTCAACTTTCTAATGTCTGTTCCTGATAGGACTCAATATTTATTAGCTATGACTAAATCAAAATCTTCTCAGGACTTTTTCTCAAAGAAAATGAGAATTCAAGAAACAATTTTTCAAAAGCACCATTTCACAACTTCATTCTACTGGCCGACAAAAGCAAAACATCTTTGATGAGCCATTTATTCTAATACTTGCTTTTCCCCCCCTCAAGATACATTAGTACCAGAAATTAGGTATTGTTACAAATTTCAATATTGTAGTCTGGAATAGCCATCTGTCATATTCTAAAATATTGTCTCCTACATTCTAAATATGCAATACCACAGGGGTGGTAAATATCTTTTGAGTTATTTTATACAAATTATGAGTTCACCTAATTAAAATATACTATCTGGCTCAGACCATGTAACTTGCATTTGAAAGACCATTCTCTAGTCTTTTGGGGGGTAAAAACTATGGAATTGGAACTACGGATCCCTCAGGGAACTGAATTAGAGCACTGAATTCAGTATTTTTTGAGTTTTACTATTGTATTAGACATAACGCTCAGCACTAACATTCCAAAGATAAATAAGGCTTGGTTTCCTTCCTCAATGCAGAAAATAGATTATTTCAGTCCTCTGTGGCATATTCAATAATAAAGGCAAGCACGAGTTGCAGTGGAACCACAGAAAAGGACAGTTGGGCTAGTGGTAGACTCCAAATAGAATCCTGGAAGGTTGTGATGCTAGAGCAAAAGCTTAAAGATCCATCATAAGGTGAAACACTAATGGAGTAAGGACAGAGGAATCCGGGTGTCAAGAAAGAAATTACAGAGACAGGTGTAAGCAGAAACAAAAGAGGTAAACAAATATCATGAATTGTAGAGGGTTATAAAAAGCCAGTAAGAGTTAATAAGTAGACTTGGAGCCTTTGGGTTAAAAGCATGGGCTCTAGAGACAGATTTCTGGTTCATACCCCAGCTCCAAAACTACTAATTTCGAATTGTGGGTAAGTCCTTTATCCCTCTTGATGCCTCAGTTTGTTCCTCTATAAAATGGAATGCAGATGATAATAGGATTATCCTATAAGGGTATTGTCAAGATTAAAATGCAAGATGCTTATACAAGCAACTGGTACGTGGCAAGCACTCAACAAAAGTTCCTGTCATTATTTTTAAACTGTAAGGGGAAAAGAGCCAAAACACCACATTCAAAAATCAACCCCTGAAGTTAATTGTCCTAACTCTATTCCTAACCTCAACCTGCAGTGTCACAAGTGACAAGAGACATGACTAAGAATCAGCCCTGACAATGTAAATGTATTTGCAAAGCTCCGTCAAAGTTCATCAACTTTCCTTATGGAGCAGATATATTTATACTCTGATTTTGAAGGTAATAACTTTTGTGCTCCTTGCTCTGTAGTGATTGGCATATTGCCAATAAAAAATAACAGAGTCAAGGACATTGTGTTTCAAACTTACAAGGCAATACAGATTCCCTGTTCAAGACAAATCCTTCATTTCAAATTGTTGACTCAGATAATACTTAAAAAAGAATTCCAGCTGTTTAAATTTAGCATGCTGAGAAAGACCAATCTTAAAATATTGTTTGGCGTTATGCCCGTAACATTTTCATTTTATTCCTTGTTAGTGTTTGTCTTCTGTGATAAGAAGACAAGTGACAGTAATCACGTTATTCTCCTTAACACTTCAGATTTTACCTACATGAACCATTTTGTTTTTATCCTCACCAGTTAAAGATGGCCTTTCATCTCCTGGCAAATTTTCAGAAAGTGATTATGCAAGAACCAGTGATATTTCCACACACTGTTTACCTCTTTGGTCATCATCAGGCCTTTCAGCCCCCACTTTCCTTTGAATCACTTTTACTCTTTAAAAAAAAAGTGTAAAGGAGATTATCTGAAGATAAGCCTAATCTAATTTTTATATTTAGACCTTACAACTACTTAAAGAGATGGTTTAAATCTGTGCTTTATCTATCCATCCCACATGCGGTCCAAAGAGTTTGTTTTTAGCACCCCTCAGGACGCAGTATCTGAACAATTCCTCATACCAGTCTCCCACCATGATAAGCCTCCTCTTATTTCCCTTTTATCCCTCTTGGTTTTTGGGTCTTTCAACTTCTCTCCTCCCATATTAACTCCATCATTTTCCTTCCTGACAAAGATGTCCCCAGCCTCATTCTCATGTTTCATGAAGCCAGAGAAGAACACTGAAATTGGAATAGTTGAGTATGCCATGTTTGGATTTGGGGTCAATTCAAGTTTTAATTTGGATAGATCCAGTCTTGGGTAGCAGTAGAGCAGGGAGTTTTCTCCTGATTGTTATGTTTTCTCAAGCACTCTCAACGTACTTCACCTATAAATCGACAAGCTCACTCCACTAGAACATGGTAGAGCACCACTTTAATAAAACAAAAGGGCAAAGTGATTTAGAGTTAATCCTAGCCCACCATTTACTATAAATATGTTGCTTTAGGTAATCTGCCTATTTGCTCTGTGATTTAGTTTCTTATAAAGGGGAGAAAATGCCATCTCTCCTGTAGCTATTATCCCATAAATGAGAAGACATTTGCAAACCACTTAACCTAGTACCTGCCATTTGTGTACTCACAATAACTGTGAACAATTCATGTACTGTATGGTGAATAAATCATACATGCAAATAAACCAAAGAGCTATCAAGGGGTTGAAACTACTTCATAATTAATACCTAAAGGTGACCCAATACGTAGGATTCTTGCTTGTGGTCAGATTTTGTATTGGTGTTTTAAAAGAGAGAGAAAATGTCATGAATGGGAGAGAAGCAATAGGAAGAGGTTTCAAACTCTTGCCTAGATCTTCCTCCAGACAGATGCTCCTAGGCTAGAAGTATTACCCTTAAGAGAATATTGCAACAGCATCATGCATACATAAGTACAGTTCTGTTCCTGAGGCCAGCCAGGGGAAGAAGCATCCAGTAAAGGATATTCTTAATATGTCATCTCCAGCCTATATATCAACATCATAGTCACTATTAGCAGGCCCAATTAGACTGAGAGACCAGCAGCTATCTTTGGCTTGTCTGGCTACAACTCTTCCTTCTTTCCGTAGTGTGCAAGGGAAGCATGAGTCATAGGATACTTGCCTAGTTCAGACACTTTTCCCAGCAAAACTTACCAATGGTTTAAACTTTAAAATAATGGCTTTATTTCAAAAATAGTTTTGAAAATCTTCTCACACATAACATGAGGTGTACCATGAGGCTTATAGTGAGGTCAACCAAATGATGAAAAGAAGGTATTCCCAAAACTCGACTTCTTCTACCTGTGTTTCTATCTTAAAAGATATTCTGAATGAATCCCTGTGCAATTCAAATTCCTAGCAATTCCATTCAGGCTCTTAGCTGGATTTTTCTTCTCTTTAGCTAATACTTGAGGTTCAGCTAGTGATCTGTTCTAGAGTTGCTCACAAACTGGCTCCAACCAGATTCTTTTAGTTCTTTTGTGTAGATGCTTCTTTTTCTTTTTTATTGCTGTCTAAAGATTTTAAGCACTCTCACTCATGCACCAGCACAATATATCTTCTGGATTATATTTTCCTCAGTGATTTACGAAGTTATACAGAGAGTTTTGCACCAAGAAATAACATGTGTATGGAGTAAGTTACCTCTAATAATTGGGTATTTCCCAGAATGACAAAAATATTTTATCAGGAGATCCTTGAGATGAGTAGGCAAAGTAACTCAAATTACATTCAGGATATGTTTTATTTCTTAATAAAATAATGAAGATTAGGTGGCTTCGAGAAGGAGTAACTCAATTAAAAACTGAAATAGCTGGATAAGAGTGATCCTTAGTTTCCGTTTTTCTAAAGATGGAGAGTTTCTGAATTACTTTGCATTTCACAGTAGCTGTTTCCTAAGTTTTGATACCTCTTTATCCTATAGAATTTATGACAGCATATGAAGAGTCCAGCTTAAAATCCTGGATTCTGTTTTGAGCACTCTCTGTTTTTTCATTAATCTTTCTGGGAGAAAACTATAGTAATAGCACAATTTTTCCAGTGATCCTACAACTAGGTCTGATATTTTTGCGCAACATGTCCTTTCTGCTTGAGAGATTCCTTCTTCTTTGCTTCATTAAAAAAAAAATCTGGTCAGTGTAAAAGAGGACCTGGTTAGAAATACGCCAGCATTTTTAGATTAATTATTTCTGGTTTCCCTCTAAAAGAGACCTTTAGTATTCTGCCTGCATTCACATTTATTTGGTCATTTGCTTTACAATGGGCTGGCTGTCACTGACCTGTTTTTACCTCCTTTTAAGAGTTTGTTATCTGCAATCTGAGCAACCAGTTGAAGTAGTTTTCCGAAAGTTTTTTTAGCCTTCCTTTTTTTTTTTGCCAGGGACCACAGTGCTGCTTGGTTTGAAGTATAACGCCGGCTATGTAAAAACTCCCCACTTTGAAATCACAAGGAAGGGAGCGCTTAGCAAGTGGAGAAGATGACTGCAGGAGTAAGAAACTGGGGGAATCCAGCACGTCCACCCACTAAAGAGTATTTGCATGTTTATCATATCATCAGTGTCGTCAAGGCTGTTGCCTGGCAGTTACCTAAAGAACTGCTTCACACTTTATTTTAATATAATAAAGTAAATCAAAGACCTTTGTTTCATTTTGTTTGTGGGATTGCTTCTTTATTTTGCAGATTAGGAATAAGTCTGGAATGAAACTTGGAACAATTAGCTGGGCGCTTGAAAGTCTAAGCGGCCTCTTCACAATTTTCTTTTGAAAGGGCTAAGTGTCATCCATTAGTAACTTTCAGGAGCTCCCTCTTGTAATTAAATGTAGGACGCTTTTGCCAGGTCTGTTGCCTAAAATCACAATGCACTAGGCGCTTTATGCACACCTAACCAACAAGCCACATCCGTCAGCAAATAACCAAGAGTAAACCAACTAAGAGCATAACTAGGACGGGAGTCAGAGAGACAAACCGACTGAACATCTCAAGGAGAATTCAAAGCTTTGCTTTTCTAACTTTCCTCGCCATTTCTTCTCAGCCTCCATTCCCCCCGCAGCACAAACCCAGAAGCCACTCAAATTGCCAACCGTGTCCAGTTTAACTTACTGCAGTGTGATGCAGGCGAAGGCTGGGCGCATCTCCGACGCGAGAGCAACCGCTTCTCCGGAGAGGACCCGGGACCAGCCAGCTCTCAGGATCCCTTCCAATTCACACGCTCTCGGCTCGGTAAAGAAGGCTGCCTCACAGCTCGGCTTCCCCAGAGCAGTGGAGCGTCAAGAACTCCGCTCGCCGCATCTCCTCCCCTTGACTGCCACCCCCTTCCACCACGCATGGCCCATTCTAACTAGTGTCTGAAAGATGGAAATCGACTTCCAGTCCACAACACAGGCTGCCGGCAGCCCACCCGCCCCTGACAATTTGCAACTCAAAAACAGCGGAGGCTGAGAGACGTAGGTTTCCGGAGCCTGAAAGTCATCTTTGGCATCCCCGCTCCCCACCTCGCACTCCCGCTTCCCCTCCTCTGCGCGGCCACCTCCAGTCTCCCACTCAGGCTAGAAATCACAAATGGTTATTTTATTATCCATACCAATAAGCATCAGAAGAAAACGGGATTTGTCATAGATGAAATACCTGTTGTCCATGACTCATGCTCTTCTCTCATCTCGTGGAGTCCTTCATTTCTATCAAGACGCGTTGATACTGGAAATCTGTGCAGTGCGTGTGTGTATGTGCGTGCGTGTGGTGAGGAGGAGGCAATCTGCGCGGCTGCAAGCAACAGCCCTATCTCTAGCTGCCGCTTCTACAGCTGCTGTTGCTACTATTGCTGTTGGAGCTCAGGGAGAAGGAGACAGAGAGACAGTGCTTTACAGCTATTTAACTGCGGGACCAGTTATAAGAGGAGGGTGGAGACTGTGCAGGTATGAGTGGCTGTTGTCGAGACATTAAGCTTGATTCACTGCAATTACTACCATTCAGGATACATTTCCCCTGCAACAGGAAACTGGATACCTTGTCTCCCCACCCTTTTGCTAACTCTAGTCCTTGATGGGTCACTGTTCATCAACCACTCGCCTAACCCACTTCTAGCAATTCTAACAGCTGCACACTCTCTTTCTGCATTCTAACTTGGTAGCCTGGGAGCAGGGGGCTGGAAGATAGATGAGGATAAAGTAAGAAGGGAAGGGAAAAGGCAGGTGAATATTAAAAGGGAAATCGTTTGTATGTGTAACCCGTCAGGGTACAGAGAAGAATGGTAATTTTGAGCCACGTGTGTAAAATAATGCATTGGAGTAATAAAAATGTAAGCCAGTAAATAATCATGTCTATTTTACAAAATGTGTGCAAAACCAGAGAGCTATTAAGGTGGGTGTTTATGAGCTTAAATGCAGGGTATCTTGTTATACACACGTCCCTTGTTGGCTCTTGTCTTCCGCGCATAGTAGCCACTATGATTTCAGTGCATCAATATTTCTGTCAGCTAGAAATTCTGGTGAAACCTAATGGTTACTGCTGCCCGTGGAGTCTCCCTTTCTGTCCTTATTGGTGGCTCATTCTCTGCCCTGATTTATCTCCAGCTTATTCTCACATAAGGTGAAGCGGAGCTGAATTTAGGACTTAACAAAGTTTTCAAAACCCCTAAAGACAAGAATACTTCTTAATAGCTAACTTAATTTGCTCTAGCAATAGTTTGTCTTTGTATTCTGGTTCTGTAATAGACTGGATGAACAACCCTCCTAGACACACATGTATGTGCACACACATATGTACACATGCACGACACTTAATTGATAGTACTATTAATCCACTTTGAGCATTCAGTTGTCTAAGCTAAAAATAAACTTAATTCCTTTTGATTGTAATTGTAATGCACACCATTAATTATTTCTGCTCTGCTCTGAACAATTTTTATATTTGCCATATATTTTCCCATTTGTTAGAGTTTGTCTAATCAGGGTTAATTTGGACAGATGTTAATACAAAAAGAAGGAAGCGTAACAAATAGAGGACTCAGAAGGAGGAAAGGAACCCAAAAGGATTAAGTAATACATCTTCTCCTGATCTGTTTATATTAGAAAATCACTGCTTTTGGCTAAACAAAGGCCAGTTAATGTGCAAAGCATTTATTAATTATCCAATAAATATCAATTTACCACAACCAACCTTACTACAATTATAACAGAAAATATATTGTTTTAAAAGTCATACAATACTAAATTTGAAGAGTATACAGAATTTTTTTTAAATGTCACAATCCTAATAAAACACGCCAAATAGTAACATATTTTTGCCCTTCTAATCTTTGTTCATTAAATAACTCTAATAAAACACACTATTAACATTATTAAAAATCTGTAACTTCACATTTTCATACTTATATTAAATGCAATGTAAGGAAGTAGGCAAAGATTGTCCACTCTACTTAGAAATATATTTGATGCAGAAGGGCAATTTGTCCATAATGCCCCCATCAGTGTTTTTTTAGAAACTTCATGAGGATCTTTGTACAATTAATCAATTTCAAAGAAAAGTGGCAGAAAAATAAACTTGATCTACAAATTTCCATTAATCAACAAAATCAACAACTTACAGGTATATAGAAATAAATAGTATCTTAATTCCCAACTAAATTTCTTTTGTCATCAAAACATGTATTCCCAAATTAATTCTGTAATTTAATTCATATTTGTTCACTGTACAAAAGCCCAAGGATGGCAAGCTCTGTAGCAACAGAAGCCATGTCTGTTTAGTTCACTCATGTGTCTCTAGCATCCAGCAAAGTGTTTAAAATGTGCTATGGGTACAGTAGGTAGTTTTCTAATAAATAAGTGGATGAATAAATAAACTAATTTCTGGACGCAAGATATTGGGAAGATAAGTGAGAATAAGGATGTTTAAATTCTTCCAGTCTTTACTCTGCTGCTAAATTAACTGTGACACTTTCTTGACTCACTTCTTATTGTCCTGAAGTAACCTTTCACAGACTCTACAAAACTTCATAATAAATGTCGGTCCCCAATACTTTTCCAAAATGATTTTTCTACTTACTATATGAATTCAATCAACATGAATTCCCTAAAGTCTCATTTCCTGAGAATTTTGCAAATCAGTAACATCAGGACTTATTCATCCCTAAGGAAATGTACACTTTGACTTCCAAATCTGTACCCAGTCTAGTGGGTACTAGACTAGATGTTTAAAAAAATAAGTTGTTCACAGGAAACAATTGGTTTTGGGGAGGATGAGGAGAAACGGGAACACTCTTACACTGTTGGTAGGAATGCAAACTGGTGCAGTCCCTCTGGAAAACAGTATGGAAGTTCCTCAAAAAGCTAAAAGTAGAGCTATCCTATGATCCAGCAAATGCACTACTAGGTATTTGCCCAAAGGATACACAAGAGCTAATTCAAAGGGATACATGTACCTTGATATTTATAGCAGTCTTATCAACAATAGCCAAATTATGGAAAAAGCCCAAATGTCCATCAACTGATGAATGGATAAAGAAGATGTGGTATATATATATATATATATATATATATATATATATATATATATAATGAAATATTACTCAGCCATAAGAAAAAATTAAATCTTGCCATTTGCAAGGATGTGGATGGAGCTAATGAGTATTATGAAAAGTGACATAAGTCAGTCAGAGAAAGGCAAATACCATATGATTTCACTTATGTGGAATTTAAGAAACAAAACAAATGAACACGGGGGGAGGAAAAGAGAGGAACACCAAGAAACAGACTCTTAATTATAGAGAACAAACTGATGGTTATTAGAGGGGAGGAGAATGGGGGGATGGGTGAAATAGGTGATGGGAATTAGGAGGGCACTTGTTGTGATGAGTACTGGGTGTTGTATGGAAGTGTTGAATCACTAAGTTCTACATGTGAAACTAATATTACACTGTATGTTAACTAATAAAAACCTGGGGGGGGGGAACATTCCCTAGAAGTTATAGGCTTATCCAAAAGGAAAAAGAAAATAGGTCATTACACATTTATGTGTGTGTGTTCCTAAAAATGTTCTTACTTTATAATTGAAACATTTTTTAACATTGTTATGTTTGAGAAAAATCAAATTGCTTAATTTATATCAAGTGTGATTAAAATCTTTACCAACTTTGACTTAAATGATGAGAGGACAGTTACTTCCTAAATAGAGTAGACTGTAACACGGGAAATTTTCCAGTGGTTTTCAAACCGTGGATAAGTACATGTAGACTGGAAAGTTATGAAAGATCCAGAGAGGGCCCTACCTTTAAAAAGAATAAAAATCATAAAATATTGGATATGTTGAATAGGCTTTTAGGCCAAATCTAGTCCAGTTCTCACATTTTATAGGATTGGAAATAACATAGCAGGTCACCAGGGCATATTGCTGAGGTCATTTACCAATCTCCACTAGACTCTCTGGCTAGGCATAGCAATGTTAGACATGCAAGCTTTGGCACAATAAAAGGTATGTTTTAATTCCTAGGTGTGTCAATGACTAAGCATATGACCTTGGAAAAACTGTCTTTCCAGAGGCGCCTGGGTGGCTCAGTCGGTTAAGCATCTGTCTACAGTGCAGGTCATGATCCCAGGGTCCTGGGATCAAGCCCTGCATTGGGCTCCTTGCTCTGCCAGAAGCCTGCTTCTCCCTCTCCCTCTCCCACTTGTGGTCTCTCACGGTCTCTCCTTCTCTCTCTCAAATAAATAAATAAAATCTTTAAAAAGAACACAAAAACTATCTTTCCATGCCTCAGTTTTCACATTTATAAAATAAGGATATTTTTCAGTTTTATTAGAATACAATTTGCAAAATTGGAATATATTTAAAATGTACACTGTGATGATTTGATGTGTATATACTATGTAAAAAGATTCCCATACCAAGTTATTTAATGTATGTTACCTCACATATTTGATTTTTTTTTGCCGAAACACTTAATTTCTACTCTCTCTCTCAGCAAATTTGAATTATACAATACAGTATTATCAAAGATAGTCACTATGTTATTCATTAGATCCTCCCTTACTCATCTTGTAACTGAAAGTTCCTATCATATTACCAGTCTCTCCCCATTTTCCCAACCCCTAGCCCATGACAACAACCATTCTGATTCTCTATTAGAAGTTCAACTTTTTGGGGGCGCCTGGCGTGGCTCAGATGGTTAAGTGTCTGCCTTCAGTTCAGGTCATGATCCCCGACCTGGGATCGAGCCCCGTATTGGGCCCCTTGCTCAGCAGGGAGCCTGCTTCTCCCTCTCCCGCTCCCTGTGCCTATGCACGCTATCTCTATCTGTCAAATAAATAAAATCCTTAAAAAATATATAAAAAAATAAAAGAAGTTCAACCTTTTTTTTTTAATTCCACATGTAAGTGTAATCAATGCAGTATTTCTGTCTGGTTCATTTAACTTAGCATAAGCACTCCAGTTTCATTCATATTGTTGCAAATGGCAAATGGTAGAATTTGCTTCTCTTTTAAGGCTAGATAATATTCCACTATGTGTGTGTGTGTGTGTGTGTGTGTGTGTGTGTGTATCCTCACACTTGTTATGATGTTTATTATCAAAAATACAAGAGATAGGTATTGGTGAGGTCATAGCGAAAAGAGAACCCTTATATACTATTGGTTTGAATGTAAAGTGGTACAGCCACTATGGAAAACAGTATGAGGTTCCTCAAGAAACTAAAAATAGAACTACCATATGGTCCAATATTCCCATTTCTGCATATATCCAAAGGAAATGGAATCAGAATCTTGAAGAGGTATCTACACTTTCATGTTCTTTGCAGCATTATTCCCAAAAGCTAAGATAGGGAAACAACCTAAGTGTCTGTCAGTGGATGGATGAATGGATAAAGAAGATATGATATATATTAAGTGAAACAAGCCAGACAGAGAAAGCCAATTACTGCATAGTATCACTTATATGTGAAACCTGATAAACAAACAAAAAACAAAATCTCACAGAAAGAGAGAGCAGAAGAGTGATCATAGCGGTTTGAAGTAGGGTAAATAGGGAAATCTTGGGAAAAGAGTACAAACTTTCAACTTTAATGTGAATAAGGTCTGAAGATCTTATGTAAAATATGATGACTACAATTGATAATACTATACTGTATAACTGAAATTTGCTGAGAGTAAACTTAAATGTTGTCAATAAATAAATAAATGGGTGATGGATGTCTTAATTAAGTAGATGGGGGCATCCTTTCACAATGGATACATATATCAAATCATCATGTACACTTGAAATATCTCAACATTTTACATGTCACTTATACCTCAATAAAGCTGTAAAGAGTAATATTTTTAATTAATGGTTTATTTATTCTAGAGAAGAAGAGGGGGGAGGGGTAGAGGGAGAGGGAGAGAATCCCAAGCAGACTCCCCGCTGAGCACAGAGCCCAACACAGAGCTTGATCCCACGACCCTCAGATCATGACCCAGGCCGAAATCAAGAGCCAGATGCTTAACCACCTGAGCCTCCAGGGGCTCCTGTAATTAATAAAATTTTTTAAAAATAAAACTCCTTCTGTGTTTGCTATAGTCCTGTTGGAATCATGAAAACAAGAACTGTTGACTATCAGGGCCAGGTGCTCAGGGGTCCCAATCCTCAGGTGGCAGCCATAAAAGCTTGGGCACCAGTCATGAGTACAAACTCCTTCCAGAGAGATGTTGGCAATTTGGTTTTATCCTTAAAGCATGTCAGAGAAAGAAGGCAATGCAATTGTCCATATCTCAAAATGAGGAAAATAGCATCCACCACACAGAATGGTTTAGAGAATCAAAAAATTTGGTACAGGTAAATTATACAGCACACTGCCTGGGAGAATTCTGCCTGTGTGGGGCATGTGCATGCATATGCCTACACATGCATACACACCCATACTCATATGCACAGGAGTGCTTGTGCGTGCACGCGCGCACACACACACACACACACACACACACACACACACAAGGACTTTTACCTCTTCCTTCATGAGAGTCATGATTTCTGGGGTTAATGTTTACATACTTGACTTTCCAGTTATTTAATTTTTTAAACTGAATAACATTGGCAGACTCTACATGATTTCCCTGGGGACAGCAAGCATACTGCTGACCCTAAGAGATAATTTTTTAAATCGGAGAGAATTCTCACTCTACTTCAAAGAGGGTAACTCATGTTGTAAAGAAGTCTGACTGAACAGTGATAAATCACCTGAATTACTGAAGAAGACTTCAATCAAACTTTCTTAAGCACCCACAACACCCACAGCTACATACATACTTAAGGAACCATAGAAAATGCAGCAAAACATGATTTAAAGCACAAAATAGAAAGCTTGTGACAGAGAAATTGTAGTTTTGAAATTGAAGTTTTATGTGGGAAATTAGCAAACTCTAATATAACCTAGCCATTTATTTGGCTGTCTCTATGATAGATGTGGATTACAGTATAATTGATTTAGCAATGGTCATCCACACAGTGAATTTCAGGACAAATTCCTAAAAATGGCCAGACTGTATATTGCATGACCTGACTATTATTTAGACCAATGTTTTTTGTTTTAAAGACGCAGAATATATATTCTGTCGTGACTTTTTTCTTTTCTTTCTTTCTTTTTTTTTCCTAAGAAGCCAGATAGGTAGATTTAATTAATTCCTCTCCTGGGCCTTCTCTAATCCTAGAATGATATCCCATTAGTCTCTCTAACACTTCGGAGGCCATTTATTTGTTTGTCTCTTCATTGGACTTACAGGCCAATTGATATTTATATTTGCACAAAGCCCTACGAACAGAAAGTATTCAAAGATTTTTCAATTGTATTGATATGGAGTTATAACAAAAATTATTTTAAATGTCATTTTTTAAAAGAGAAGAGATAGCTTTCATTTAGCTGCTAAATATTTAAAAACATCAGGCTATATATTTCAAGCAAATAGATACTTTAGATTTAAGCTATTTAACTGGTAAAATAAGGTTTATCTTGGGGTGCCTGGGTGGCTCAGTTGATTAAGCGTCTGCCTTTGGCTCACGTCATGATCTCAGGTTCCTGGAATCAAGCCCTGCTCAGCAGGGAGTCTGCTTCTCCCACTCTCTGCTCATGCTCTCTCTCTCTCAAATAAATAAAATCTTTAAAAAAAAATAAGGTTTATCTTGTCTACATTTTAAACAAGACTACCTTAAGATGAGTGGTAGGGGTTTTCTTTGTTTGGGTGGGGGCTTAAATGCTTTCTGTTGTATCTTATGTGATTTAATCTTCAAGTACATTTTTATTAAATTGACACATTTCTATAACTTCTAGAATGGCAAGGAACCTGAAAAGAAGAATCTGTATTAAAATTTGTAACAGGAGGAGCACCTGGGTGGCTCAGTCAGTTAAGCAACTGTCTTCACCTCAGGTCCTGATCTCAGGGTCCTGGGATAGAGCCCTGTGTCGGGCTCCCTGCTCAGTGGGGAGTCTGCTTCTCCCTCTGCCCCTCCCCCTCCCCTGTCCATGAGCATGCACTCTCTCTCTCAAATAGATAAATAAAATCTTTTAAAAAAAATTTAACAGGAATCATAGCTACCTGAACTATGTATTAAAAATGCATATACAGGGCGCCTGGGTGGCTCAGTCGTTAAGCGTCTGCCTTTGGCTCAGGTCATGATCCCAGGGTCCTGGGATCGAGTCCCACATTGGGCTCCCTGCTCGGCGGGAAGCCTGCTTCTCCCTCTCCCACTCCCCCTGCTTGTGTTCCCTCTCTCGCTGTCTGTCTCTGTCAAATAAATAAAATCTTTAAAATAAATAAATAAATAAAAATAAAAAAATAAAAAATAAAAAATAAATAAAAATGCATATACAAAGAGATCGATTTGGGGTGGATTTAACAGAGCATTTTGTTAAAAAGGCAAATGCTATAAGATTGCGGAAATTTAATAACAAGAGTTGTTATCTTTATATTCACTGTAGTGAAATTAACAATCTGCGTGGTATATGTCCTTGAAGTTAGTTTGAGAAACTGAGGATGCATTTCTTCAGTTAACCTTCTCAGTCTATACTGGCTGTGAGGTAAATATAAATATTCATATAATAAAGTGTGTTTGCAAATAGAGAAGCATATTCTAGGCTTCAATAAATGTTTCTTAAAAATTGAACTCTTGTTTTTGTGCTGGCTTCTTATTTTTTTTTTTACTGATAACATTTATTCCGCATTTTATTTTATTTTTTTTATGTTTCACGATGTTTCTTTTTTTATTATGTTATGTTAATCATCATTAGTTTTTGATGTAGTGTTCCATGATTCATGGTTTGCGTATAACACCCAGTGCTCCATGCAGTATGTGCCCCCTTTAATACCCATCACCAGGCTAACCCATCCCCCCACCCCCTCCCCTCTAGAACCCTCAGTGTGTTTCTCAGAGTCCACAGTCGCTCATGGTTCGTCTCCCCCTCCAATTTTCCCCCCTTCATTTTTCCCTTCGTACTATCTTTTTTTTTTTTAACATATAATGTATTATTTGTTTCAAAGGCACAAGTCTGTGATTCAACAGTCTTACACAATTCACAGCGCTCAGCAAAGCACATACCCTCCCCAATGTCTATCGCCCAGCCACCCCATCCCTCCCACCCCCCACCACTCCAGCACCCCTCAGTTTGTTTCCTGAGATTAAGAATTCCTCATATCAGTGCTGGCTTCTTATTGATTTCCCAGCATGAAGAGTACGAAGGAGGAAAAGTTTGATCCTATATGTGACCTTGTACAGTCCCCAAACAGGTATGTCTATTGAAGCCAATTCATTTTACCCTACAGTGAATAATTTCTTGTCTTCCTATTATAACCATATTTTTAAAAGTCAGATTCTCAAAAAACTCAGCATAAAGGAAGGTCTCCTGAAAAATGGAGTCTTTTGCACAATATTGTCTTTTCCTAAACCTTTTTATATGCTTTTCATAGCTTCATCATTCTTACCTATCCCAATATCATGTATACATTACGTTACTAAGATTCAGCTTTGAAGCTCTTCTTAAGAGTGTTGTGAAGAGGAACTTCAATAATTTGTAGAAATAGAAAGAAAAATAATTTTCATTGGAGATTTTCTAAATACTTATAATCATATCCAACCCAATGTTTACAACTAAGGTTTCTTAGACAGTATGAAAAATTTATTTTGCAAACTGACTTCATTACATGTCAGTTTGCAAATTAAAAATAAATTGCATAATTAAAACAGACAATGACTAAATATATTTTTTAAAAAGCAGTCACTTTTTTCTCAGTTGGCATGACCTGAATTCAGAGACCATATTTGCCCTGGATGATTTATCTAAAAATGGCTTTTGAGGTTGAATAGTTCCATGAAACACTGAAATAAGCACTTTTACATCCATAGGAATTGACGTCAAAACTGTTAGGCAAAAATTGCCACCCATTGTGATAATCCTGGGAAGCTGTGATGTCATGATACTTTATACAAGCAAAATATATATTATTTGAAAAGGAGAAAAACTAAGACATATAGTAAACAATTTTTTTCTTGGAAAGACTTACTCCAAAATACAAAAAACAAACAAAAAACTTAGAAGAACATACAACTTTATGTTAACTTTATGTTCCCTTTTTTGTCCACCAAAATATGTTCACTTTTAGTAAGAGCAAATACTTTTATGCTAGCCACTAACCTCAGAGCATATACTAAATAATGGCACCACATTTAATTATCACAACTATTTTATGAGGCAGATACTCTTGTTACTTCCAATTTTCAGATGAAGAAACAGAGAAGTACAAAGAACTTAAATTATCCAGGGACCAAAACCTCTGATGATCAGCAAAGACACTGGATCTTCATTAGCTGACTCTAGACCTCATATTCTTAATAGTTCCGCTATAATGTCTCTCTACTTCTAATAGGTAAATATCATTTAAGATCTGAAATTAGAACGCTTAAGGCAGTATAACAGATAATTGCTTAATTTATGTTTAATCAGTACTAATGTACCTAACACTTGAAATGTCAATAATTTATATTAACTTTAAATCATGTGGAAATAGAATTCTTGACAATTTAATATCCTCATTAACTGTGAATTCAAGATTCCTTATATTTTTTCATGTTATAATCTATTTCAAGTATTTGCATACTTATTATAACTAATAATTTGTATCAGATATACTTCATGTCAAGGTAAAGAATAATTAATAGAGCCATTAATTTATGCATTTATTTTTTTAAGGATTATTTATTTATTTGACAGAGAGAGAGCAAGTGTGCACAAGCTGGGGGGACAGACAGAAGAGGGAAAGGGAGAAGCGGGCTTCCCTCTGGGTGGGGAGCCTGATTCGGGGCTCGATCCCAGGACCCCAGGATCATGACCTGAGCCAAAGGCAGACGCTTAACTGACTGAGCCACCCAGGTGCCCAATTTATGCATTTTAATAACTATGTTAACTTCACAATGTATACATGCAGTGAAACATATTATTATAGTTAGTTTTTCAGTGGCTCTCCCTCATTATGCCATAAACTCAATGAAGGAACAACTATATCTTATTTGCCTTTGTAGCTTTAGTTCTTTGAAAAATGTCTGGAATAAGAAACATTGCCAAAATGATCACAACATCAATAAATGTGTTTGTGTAAGGATCTGTCCAAATGCTGAAAATACTTTAAAGAGTTGATTTTACATTATGTAAACTTTACAGTCTGGTGTTGGAGAATAAGTGTTTATGGTTTGCTTTCATACAGCTTAGGACAATTATTAATTATACAGTATATTTGTTGTTTATTTGCTTACTATTTTGTCAATATCACTAATTTTAAGTTCTATGAGGGGCAGGATTCTGCCATTTTTATTTGCCACTATAGCTCCAACACTTAGCCCAATGCTTGGCAGAAGGGCGCTCAAGTTTAATGATATATTAATTATGTACATCTACAAAAATTAATAAATTCAGGAAGAGTTGGTAAATCTCTTTCTTTTCTTCGTTTCCCTTCAAAACACATATTGGCTTTTCCAAGTCTAAATCATCTGGGAAAGATGTGCATGTTCACCTGAGGCTCTCATGAGTGCCTTAAGCTATAGAGTAAGCATCTAGGTACCATGGCCCAGAGAAGTCCAACTGTAGCAACACTGTTTCATTTAACCTAAGACAGGAGACCAAAGATGTAAAAATAAAAAAAGGAAGGCAATTAATTAAATCAATGGGCGATTTTTTTTGTTATGCATTTTCTGACTCTGTTTATACAACAATAAATTGGAAATTTTTTAGGACACTAAAACAGTATATAGAAACCAGAGAAAAAAAGAAGTTGCCTATGAGGCTAAGATATTTGGACTATGTTCAAAGCCCATCTGACTTTTGATTGTTTTGGACTTGTTTTAGTTTCTTTTTACTACTACTCAGTGTCCAGTTCCCTATCTTCTAGTAACAAACTCTGATTTTTCTTTGGATACAATTTTTTTGAAATGTAAATAAAAACACCCTATTCCCAATGCCAAGGGAATCTAATCTAAGCCAACTAGTCTTTCTCCCTAGAAATCTGAGGTTCCCAAACCAAGTGAAGCCATTGGAGATGACAAATTCCAAGAAAAAGACTCCCAAATGTTTCTATCCAGATATTCAAACCAATCTGTTTTCTAACCTTCCTAAGCCTGATTGTATTGTGGTTTATTTTAGCTTATGAACCACTTTATATTTCTTGAAGAGTATTATAAAGTAGCCAGAATCAGTTTAACTTGCCTGCAACAAGAACATCATCAGCTAGATTCTGATTTTTCATCAGAGGGATAAATTCATTGGGGGAGTGGTTAGGTTAATTCATCTGGTGGTAATGATTGCAATGTATCAGAATAAAAAGAGACAAGCACCAGGAGGATCAAACAGGAGGCTGTTGAAAAGATTACATAAGAAGCCAGAATTGTTTCATGGAGTTAAAATGAAAAGTATTTAGTGTTATATAGATTCAGCCACAAAATTCGTCATTGCCTCTTAACCCTAGCTGCCACTAAGTAAGGTAAGTGAATGCCAATGCCAAAGCTAACTATTGTAGTGGAAACCTGTCAAGTTGTCCATTCCATCACCATTGTCTTTCTCATGATTTTAATGGTCACTCAAGGCTCTACTTCTCTTGTAGGCATGCACCACACATATGATTGCCCCACCTCTTCCCTACTTACAGACCATCTCTCATATTGCCTTTTGCAAGAAATGCTTCTCTGTTCCTTGTTTTAAATCACTGTCCCCTATTTAATTTGTCAAAGGTCATTATTATAATTTTGAAAAAAATTGAGTATATTTAACACACAATGTTATATTAGTTTCAGGTATACAACATAGTTATTCCACATCTCTCTATGTTATGCTGTGTTCACCACAAGTATAGCTATCATCTGTCACCATACAACACTATTAAATATCATTGACTATATTCCTTATGCTGTACCTTTTATTCCTGTGACTTACTCAGTCCGTAACTGGAAGCCTGTATCTCCCACTCCCCTTCACCCATTTTGCTCATCCCCCCACTCCCTTCCCTCTGGCAACCATCAGTTTGTTTTCTGTATTTATAGATCTGATTGTGCTTTTTGTTTGTTTATTCATTTGTTTTATTTTTTTAAGATTTTATTTATTTATTTGACAGAGAGAGACACAGCAAGAGAGGGAACACAAGCAGGGGGAGTGGGAGAGGGAGAAGCAGGCTTCCCGCGGAGCAGGGACCCCGATGCGGGGCTCAATCCCAGGACCCTCGGATCATGACCTGAGCCAAAGGCAGATGCTTAATGACTGAGCCACCCAGATGCCTCTCTTTTTTGGATTTTATATATGAGTTAAATCATATGGTATTTGTCCTTCTCAGTCTGACTTACTTCACTCAGCATAAATGAAACCCTCTAAGGACCCTCTAGGTCCATCCATGTTGTCACAAATGGCAAAATATCATCCTTTATATGGCTGCATACTATTCCATTGTATAAATGTACCACCTTTTCTTTATTCATTCATCTATGGATGGACCCTTAGGTTGCTTCCATATCTTGACTATTGTAAATAATGCTGCAATAAACATAGGGATGCATATATCTTTTTGAATTAGCATTTTTGGTTTTTGGGGGTGGCTGCCTAGTAGTAGAATTACTGGATCTTATGGTAATCCTATTTTTAAGTTTTTGAGAAATCTCCATACTGGTTTCCACATTGGCTTTACCAGTTTATATTGCCATCAACAGTGTATGAGGGCTCCTTTTTCTCTGAATCCTCACCAACACTTGTTATTTCTTGTCTTTTTCATTCTAGCCATTCTGACAGTTGAAAGGTATTATCTCATTTTGGTTCTGATTTGCACTTCCCTCATGATTAGTGATGTTGAATATCTTTTCATGTATCTATATGTCTTCTTCGGAAAAATGTCTATTCAGGTCCTCTGCCCATTTTTAAATCAGATTTTTTTTATATTGAGCTATTTTAAGTTTTTTATTTTGGGTATTAACCCCTTATGGGATATACCATTTTCAAATACTTTCTCCCATTCAGTAGGTTGTCTTTTTGTTTTGTTGATGGTTTCCTTCACTGTGTAAAAAACTGTTGTTATTATCACTCTATGTTTTTTAATATACTATTTCAGACTTCATGGTTCTCCACTTTGTTCAAACTTCCCACTCAGAGCAAGTGATGTGGTCTTCCACTTCATTAAGAAATATGATGCTATTAAGCATTTTGCTCAGCTTCAGCCAGCCCATGGTTAGTGAATATTTACCCCACCATGCTGTCATTCATTTTCATACTCTTACTTAAGATATCTTCTCTGATTCCCCTATGACCATCCCTTGCTTTGCTTGGCTCACAGCAACCCTTTCTTTCATAGGAGGTCTCTTCTATTCTGGAAAACTTGCAATTTCCCCTCTTGTTGATCCTCATAGCACCCATGCACTCAGCAATTGTTGTACTTTTCACATTGCAGATAAAATTCCTATTAGGAATTTTCTGGTACCAGTTCCTGGTACTCCTACTAAACATGTGACTTCTTAAGGTTAGGCATTACATTCATCATAATATCCATTATCCTTCCATGAGAAAATCCTGTTCTATGTGCTGGATATGGTGCTAGGCACTGTAAATACAAAGATGAAAGACACATATTTCCCCAAGATCAAGGACTTTAAACTAGATGAATCCCAGAAAAGCAATTTGAAGATTACAGATGAAAGTGATAGCTTGGGCACCTGGGTGGCTCAGTCATTAAGCATCTGCCTTCAGCTCAGGTTATGATCCAGGGTCCTGGGGTCGAGCCCTGCATCAGGGTCCCTGCTCGGTGGGAAGCCTGCTTCTCCCTCTCCCACTCCCCCTGCTTGTGTTCCCTCTCTCACTGTGTCTCTCTCTGTCAAATAAATAAATAAAATCTTTAAAAAAAAAGTGACAGCTTAATAAAAGTAGTGCTAAGGGAATAAAGAAGAGCATGAGGTAAATCATGTAAAACTGGGAAGTAAATGACGTGGAAGTTTTTTTCATGGGATAGTTTACACTTGAGAATTTTCAAGAATGACTTGCTGGTTGAAAAAAAAAAAGTTTTTTTTACTTACAGCCTCAAATCTGACATATAAAGATATCAGAAATCATCATTGCCATTCTCACATTAAAAAAAATGGCTGAATAAACTGAAAATCAATGACTTTTTTCAGATTAATCAGAAATTTGTAGTCACAGGGCAACTGTCACCTAAAAGCTGGAGAGGCAAGCAAACACAGAGAATCACAGCTGAGTCCAGCTTAATGGTAGCAGAAGCCACTGGACCAAAAGGTTAACTGGTGGTAACAGTTAAACGGAGCAATGGATATTTAGGAACCAGTTTTTGTATGAACAGGCATTTTATTGCTTTAGGATTAATTTCTGGATCATACAGTAATTGTGATTGGTGCCTCTTCTTTGGTGAAATATCTGTTACATCTTTTGCATAGTTTTCTAATCAGTTTTTTAAATCATTATTGTTGAGTTTTGAGAGTTTATATATTCTAGATATAAGGACTTGCTTGGATTTTGGTAAAATATCATTAAACTCATGTATTAGTTTGTGGAGAATTTATAACTTTACTATGTTGAACTGTCAAATTTATGAACATGGTATATGTATTTAGGCCTTTTTAAAATCTATTTCATCAATATTTTTATGTTTCAGCAGACATAGTCTATGTGTGTTTTATTAGATTTATACATAAGTATTTTAGTTGTCTTTGGAGCAATTATAAATTGTATTATGTTTTTAATTTTAGTTTCCATATATTCATTGTTAATGTATAGAAATGCAATTTTTTTGGTGTTTTGCTCTTGTATCCTGCAACCTTGGTAAACTCACTTATTGTTCTAGGAGATAATTTGCTTAATTGTTTTTAATTAATTTTTTTTTAGATTATTTGGAATTTTCTATATAGAAATCTTGTTAACTGCAAATAGGGATAGTTTTAGTATTCCTTTCCAACATGTATTCTTCTATTTCTTTTTCTTGTCTTATTACAGTAGCTAGAAGGTCTGGTATTTTGCTGAATGAAAGTGAAACAGCAGACATTATTGACTTCATCAAAATTCAATCTTTTACCATTAAGTATGATGTCAGCTGTAGGTTTTATAGATGTTTTTATCAAGGTGAGGAAGTTCCCCTCTATTCCTTGAAGTAAATTTCTTGTAGATGCATATTGTTGGATTATGCTTATTTTTAATCCTCTCTGCCAATCTCTGTCTTTTAATTGGTGTATTTTGACTATATTTTTGTAAGTATCGATTTATTAAATATGACATTTTATTTTCTGTATTTCATTTGTTTCCTCATTTTTTTCTTTTCTTACTTTCCTGTAGGTGACTTGAATTTTTTTTTTTTTGTAGGATTGCATTTTGACTTCTTTAGGTTTTGTCTTTTGTTTTTTGGTTTGTTTTAGTATACTGCTTTTATGTGTTTCTTAGTGGTTGTTCTGGGTATTACAATATATACATGTAACTTAGCACATTCTACTGATATTGATGTTTTACTGCTTCCACTGAAGTTTAGAAAACTTCCTTTAAAATGCTTTACCATCCTTACCTTTAAGGAGAAATTTCCTCAGGTGTAGGTTTACTGACAACAGGTTTTCTTAGTTTCATTTTGTCTTGAGAGTGTCTTTATTTCCTCTCCATTCCTGATATTTACTTTCACTGAATAAAAACTTTGTGGTTGCATTTTTCTCTCAGTACTTGAAAACTGTCATACACTTCCTACTGGTTCCTATAAATTTCAGATGAGAAATCTGCTGTGATTCAAATCAGTGTTTATTATTAAAGGGTTTTCTCTGGTCACTTTAGAGAGTTTTTTTCTTTGTCTTTAGTTTTCATAAGCTTAATTATAATGGGTCCTGGTATGGATTTCTTTGAATCTATCATTTTTAGAGTTCATTCACCTTCTTTGGTCTTTGTCTTTAAGCAAATTTGGGAAGTTTTCAGCCATTATTTATTTGAATAGTTTTGTAGTCCCAGATAAAATCCCTGTTCTCTGCTTCTGGGATTCAGATGATAGGAACTTTTATTGTAAATTTTAAAAATATGTATTTTCTGGCTGCCTCAACATCCCCACAAATAGGCTGTAAGCACTGCACCCAGGTGGCTAGCACTAGTGTGATAAAGTTTGTCACTGCCACAAGTTCTCCTTCTTACTCTTCCCTACGACCCAGTGACATTCAAATGTACCAGTGACATTCCTTCACACATTTTGCTTGTAAACTCCCACCCTGGTTCCCAATGAAAGCACTTGTCCACAAGTCCTCCCTCTGTTTCAGCTTGCAACTGCATGGTTGAGCAAGCTCCCTTGGTTCTACCCCCATGCCTCCTCATGACAGGTAGTGACTGTTTCTCCAAGACCTGTAAGTATAATAAACTTTGTTCTCCTATGCCGCTCCTGTGTTTCCTTTTGTGACCATGCTTGAGTGGCCATCTCATGAAAAACTACAAAACATAACTCTTTACTTATTGGTCCACAGATTACTGAGGCTATACTAATTTTGTGGTTGTTTTTGTTATCCAAACTATGTTCTCTCTGTTTTTTAGAGTGGGTAAATCCTACTGATCTGTCATTAAGTTCAAGGAGTCTATCTTCTGTCATATCTGGTCTACTACTGAGACCATTCCAAATTTTGTTCTGTTTTTGGTATTTTATCTTATTTTTCAGTTCTATAACATTGGATTATTTGTATAATTTCTTTTTCTTTGCTGGAATTAACATTTTTTTTGTTGTTTCAAGAGAATATGTAATTGCTTTCTGGATTTCATTTTTATTATGGCTATTTTTAAAATTCTTGTCAGATAACTACACCATCTGATTCATTTTGTTGTTGGCATCTGCTGACTTTCTTTTCTCATTCAGTTTGTGATTTCCCTTGTTCTTATTATGAGTGATTTTCCATTGTATGTTTGAATGTTTTATTTTTCAAGTCCTACAGCTCCTAAACAGTCTGACATCTTTTTTCCACCTATCAGAATCTTTCTATTTCTTGTTGTTTTTTGGTGCATTATGTTTAGTGTTTTTTAGTTGCAACTAGGAGAATTTGAGGAGAATAAAGATACTCTATCTTTATGGAATCAAGAATCCCATATTTCTAGATTACTTTGTTTTTGTTTTATTTTGACAAATCTGATTGGTTACTTTTTATGTCTTGTGCTTCATTCTCATATATTTAAGCCTTATTTTTATTTCTTTAAATACATATATATTTTTAAAGATGTATTTATTTATTTAAGAGAGAGAGACAGTAGAGGGAAAGAGAATCTTAAGCAGACTCCACACTGAGCACAGGGCCCAACCCAGGACTCAGTGTCACCACCTTGAAGTCACAACCTGAGCCAAAACCAAGAGTCAGACACTCAACCAACTGTGCCACCCAGGCACCCCTCCTTTAAATAGATTTAACATAAGTATTTTACATTTTATATCTGACATAACCAATATTTTATGTTTCTGCATCTGATTGTGATATTATTTCTTCTGATTCTTGCTGGTTGTGCCTGCTTCTGTTTATGTTTTGTAAGTTTTAGAAATCAGCTTATTTTCCCTTAAAATTTACCACAGGAATTCTTTGATACCTTGCTGAATGTGATTCTCTATAGAACGTTTGCATTTGTTTCCATCTGTTTGGAATGGTACTGGAGATCCTTCCAACCCAGGACCATTTGAATATAAATTTTGAGCTTTAGGTTTTTGTTGTTTTCTGAAGATGAGGATGACATGACATCTGTTTCAACATACACTATTCTTATCATTTAAAAAGTATGTATGCTGACCTAGGAGGATGAATGCTAGGTTTTGTTTTGTTATATATCATTTCTAAAAACAAGAAGTTTTAAAGGCATTTTAAAAAAATCCCTTGCAAATTCCTACATAAATCCTGCAGTATTATACCGAGAAGTCATGGTTAAGAAATATTAAGATAAAGGTTAACATAACAAAGGATTGTATTTACTTCGAAAAAGTTTATTGCTTCTTCCTTTCTATGAAGAAAAGTAACATCTATTTCTCCTCAAGCTATGGTCTGTGTTCAGAGAAAAGAGAACTCAGAAAAATTAAAAAGAAAATCTTTCCAAAAATTTTAACCAGTTCTAAGTAGCAGTAGATTTGCATTTTGCAGCTCCCTCTTCCCTAAATATTTATATGCAAAATCAACCTCTAAAATCCCTGATTTTAAGATATCAGCACAGATTTAATTTACACAAAGTACATTGTTGACTAGTTTGTTTAGAAGGCAATTCATAATCAATTATGAACCAATCTATAAAAAAGCAAGATTGTTACTATAAACATATCCCTCATAATACTATGTCTAGATAATATGACAAGAGTAACTAATGGAGTAGCCTGGGAATTTGAGAAATATAAATAAATAAAATTTTCTTACAGAAGACTTTTGAATTTTAGAACAAAAATCTATTTTAAATTAGACTTACATATGAGTTCAATAAAAATAGATATAATAAAATATAGATTCATTCTTTCAACAAATATTTAATGAGCAGCTATTATTTACTAGGTACTGATAATTCAAAGTGAACAGAATGCCTTGAACTCATGGAACCTGCATCCTAGTGGGTGAGTTTACAGAAATTTATTTAGTAGCAGTCATATCAAACCAGAGATTTATCAAGTATGTAAAAACATTAGCCATATAAATATCCTGTTTTCCTAGTAATACTCTAACTATATCAAAATTTTCTCAAAAAAATTCTCAGAATTTTACTTAAGCCATTAGCATCTCAAAATAATAAATAAATATGTTATTTTCTCCAACAGAATAGAAAAAAAATCTCTAGATTGCACATATTTTTTCAGATGTTATGGAATTTCTGTGTTCTTTCAAGGCCAAATATTTTTTTTTAAGATTTTATTTAATTAATTTGAGAGGAAAGAGTGAACAACAGGGCAAGAAAGAGAGAGAGAGAGAGCACAAGCGGGGGAGCAGCAGAGGGAAAAGCAGGCTCCCCATTGAGCACGGAGTCTGATGCAGAACTTGATCCCAGGACCCCGGGATCAAGACGTGAGCTGAAGGCAGCTGCTTAACCAATTGAGCCACCCAGGCACCCTAAGGCCAAATATTTTTTAATAGTGAGGTACACATGCTAGATTAACTTCCCTTAGGGCTTCAACTCACTGCTATCTATATTCTATAGTCAATATGCTACTGAGACTGCTCTTAACAGCATCACCAGTGACCTCTCTTCTGTCAAAATCAAATTACACTCTTCCCTTTACCTGAATCACTAGTAGTCTTCCCAAAGGACTGCTATACTTCCAGTTGGCACACATTCTATAAATCCTGCAAACTATAAAATTATGTTTTTAAAAGCACATGGCTGGTTATGCCACCTCCATGGTCAAAATCTTTCAATGCTTCTATATCAGTTAGGTAAGATGCATTCAAGAAAGAGAAAGCAAGCTTGGCATGTCAAACAAAGATCATTTAATATAGATAATTGGTTACTCGGATATGAAAAGGCTATAGCAAAAATGATTGCTGAAAGCATTATGGTCACTAAGCCTTGAGAAACAAAGGGCCAGAAGTGTCACCAGAAACTAGGAATTCAACAAAGCTACTGTGCTGACTACCATGGGGATTTTAGATGGCACATTGGCACATGAATAGGGGCTTTGGGGAAGAAAGAGGAGGTGGGGGAGTGTGGTGGGAACTTTATAGTTAATTCTTGGGCCATCTTGGAAAGTGCAATCAAATGGCATTGAAGCTGCTACTATCTGCTGATGCTGAAATGACTGATAGAAGCTAGAGGCGGAGAGTCCCTTTTCCTCTCCTCTAAACTTTCAATCCACACCATTGCCTCCCAGATAGTAAGGAAATCACAGGAATGATTCTCATCTTCAGTATAACAGAGCATATTATAAAATTGGTAGCCTGGCACTGAGAGACAATAACCACCACTGTTTATCCATTCATGATAAACCCTTGCTTCCATATTAATCTACTACTACAAGTATCACTATTAATTCTTTATTAGATTATTCTCTATCTCCTGAACACACTGAACTTGCCATTATACCTGTTACATCATCACAATTTTGTATCCCTAGAGTATACTTCCTCTTCTTTCTCCATCACTGGGAATTTTATCTATCAGTCCTCTAGGTCCCCTCTTAAATTTGATTTCCTTATAACGATTTTCCTTAGCCCCAGAGTTAGTTTTTTTTTTTTTCTTAACATAGTATTTGGCATATAGTCTATGGGAATTTTGTGTGTTTAATGAGTGAAGTACATTTTCTGTCTCCATTTGTATCTCTCTCAAAGACTATACTCTAGCTGTTTAAAAGAAAATAAACATTGTTGTGAAAATTCTATCACTTCACAAGTTCCTTCAGGGTAGAAATGATTTCTTACTCACATCTGCAGTCCCCAGATGTTAAGTGCTCATCAATTGATGGAATTTCCCAAACTGATGCATACAAAAATAGAAAAGCAATCAAGTTCTTATGAATATATGAACTTTAATTTTAGGAAGGCAAAAAGTTTAGCTTTTCCAGAACACAGATTTATTTAGTTTTTTGCTTTATGCTTTGCTACTCTTTAATTATGATTAATATTTAAGAGACAAATGGTACCTGATTTTCAACAGCACCAGAAATTTTTCTATTAGGTTGATGTTTGAAAATTCCAAGGCATTAATTTATTATTTTTTTCCTTTATCAATTATGGCACATAAGTCAAGAACTGTGAAAAGTTGTCTACCTATGTGACATCTCAATATGTTCCTCTCTGGAATCCATCTCCTGACTGTAAAAAAAGGATGTACTGTCAGTAGTAATTTTTCTTCATGACAGAGCAAAAAATGATGCCCTTTCTGAATACCCTTTTATTATTTTATATCTGCAAATGATCAATGTCTTCAGGAAAAAGTGAGCATTTGAATAACCTGTTAGCTCTGAGTTCGATAAACAAGGTTTTGGTGAGTGCTTCAACATTAAGAGTAGTTTCAAATTCCATTTGATCAACAGAAAAATAATTCAAGTTATTTTTCTCTTTTGACATCACTAACTTCAAAATTACTATATTAATAGATTGCTCACAGGAGAGGAAAATCACTTTTTTAAATTTCAATGACAAATCACACTTATTTGTATGTCAATATTCTAAATAAGCATGTGTAATAAGAATAAAAATTATGCTATATGTAAAAGCAAGCAATTATCCAAGAATCTGCTGGATTGTCAATCCTTTGAATGCAGGAATGCTTGACATTCTATAAATCATCAATCTATGATCTTATTGAGTTAAAAATTCATTTTCATTTATTAATTTTTAGTCCTTGCCATGAAATCAAGGTATTTCTTTCTGAATGTGCTGGTTGAGGACTCCAAATTAAGGAAGAGGTAAGCAATAAAAAAATCATTAAATGCTAATTTTAAGAATAATCAAGACTGAACCTATTTAAATACATTCTACCATAATTTGCTCCTGTTCATATCTCTAAAAATACATTATGCTTAATATAATACATTTTATTGTATAAAAATAATGCAAAATTGGTATATTTCAAAATGAATGCTCATTTAGCAGATGAAGGACAAATAAAGCCAAACAATTAAAATAAGGAATTGTTACTGCCTTCTTAGCACAGGGGGCAGCACATCAGTCTCATAAAATAAGGAACTGTTAGCTAGGATGTAGTAGGGAATTACTCAGATGAGAGAGCTATCAACAGAAGGGAAGAAGAAGGGACAAAAGTAGGGAAAGAATGTGTCTGTTCTCCAGAACAAGCAGCTCCCACCAAGAAGATGTATGGCCAGGTGTTCCACCAGATACCTCCTTGGGTGAACAAGTTTCAGCAAGATTGGAGCTAGGGATCTGTGCAGAAGCCCCTTGAATTGCCCTAAAGTTACATTTAGCTCTTTATAATACTAAGATCTCCTCATATAGTTGGGGTTTTCTGCCATTTTTTTGGAACATACAATGTATGCACTAGAATGTTGACGTGCTAGGCATGCCCAGTTGAACCTAAATGCCAAAGTAACAAAATATGTGTAAGTTACTCAATGTATCAAGCTACCTGCTTTGCCTCATCAGCACACTGAATAAAAGCTTCCTTCACTAAACCCAAAGGGAAACAGTGCTTTGAGAACTATTTCGGTGTCTCCTCACTTGTTGCAAGTAATCAAAACAAAACACAACAAAACAAAAACACAAAAAACTTTTTACTCAAAACAAAAGACTTGGGCTGGTCTCTTGGCTGACACACCCCAAGCAACGGATCCTCTGGGCTTGGTGACAGAATGCCTGCTTCAATCAGTCCCTTTAATTTGATTTAAAACTCTATGTAGAATATTGTGCTGTACTTGACATCTGCCCAACTTTTTTAATTCAATCATTTTTATCAGTGGCTGAAACAAACAAAAGTAAACCCACATAACTGAATTTCTTTGCAGTCATAATTTTACCTACAGCCTAATGTTACATTTGGAGTCTTGTGGTTCTAAAAGCATGTTATTAATGCTGAGACAGGCTTTAGAGCCAATTTGAGTATTATTGGACAACAAAGCATTCAACTGCTTGCTTTTTTCTGAGCATATCAGCTAACAAATCAGCGATGACCAAGACCTGTCTTATTGTGGGCTTCAATGAGCCGGCAAAGGAGATCCCAATTTAAAGTGACTTTAGCCGCCTCAGAGATGTGTGAAATCCCTATATTTTACAGGGATTTTTCCAAAAGAAAGATAGTGCTTATTATGAAAATGTTTAAGAAAGGTGGGTGTGTCACAATTAGGTTTTTTTTGTTTGTTTATCAAGGAGAAAAATTAAATTTCTCTTACAGCAACAGCAGGATGAACTCTATAGGTCTTGAATGGATGGCAAAATTCTTACCAAGACTCAATAACACACTTCAATTTTAAGAATGCCTAGTAAGGATTTTTTTTTTCTCAAAACATCCCACCAGACATTTCCTGACCAAAAAAAAGTTTATATAGGGTGCCTGGGTGGCTCAGTTGGTTAAGCGACTGCCTTCGGCTCAGGTCATGACCCTGGAGTCCCGGGATCGAGTCCCGCATCAGGCTCCCTGCTCGGCAGGGAGTCTGCTTCTCCCTCTGGCCCTCCCCCCTCTCATGTGCTCTCTCTCTCATTCTTTCTCTCAAGTAAATAAATAAAATCTTTTAAAAAAAGTTCATATAAAAATAATATAGTGAAACTATTACATGCATTTTGACTAAAAGCATTCAAATGAATCTTTTGATTGGTTGTTTGCAATAGGGTTCTGGTAATCATAAATAATACCAGTAATTTCACATAACTTTTTTTTTTAAATGAGGAAATCAGTGAATGTAGAACAGGTGCTATGTATATAATGCTCTTTACAAGACCTTTCATATATATTACATACAGAATATTCCTTTTCTTCCACTAGAAAGCTTTAAATAGGCTAATTGTACTGTGAAAATCCAAGAGGAGAAAGATACGTCCATTATTCTCTTTGCCCTCTTCTATCTTCTCCTCTTGTCTTCCTTCCCCTGCTTTCCTCCCTCCTCCTCCATTTCTATCTGTTCATCTCTCTCTGTTTCTCCCCCTCTGAGAACAATTTCATGGAACTCATATTTAAAAGAAAAATGCTTCTCAAAACAAGTCACTTCAAAATAAAGGATCTCGTTAAAATGTAAATTCCAATTCGGTAAGGTCTGAGGATTGTTCATTTCTAGAACATTCTTTGGTGATGCCTATATTCCTGGCCCGTCAACCAAATTTTCAGTAAGAAGACTAAAGCACTCATTTTGAGAAATGCTAATCAAGGCAAAAGATAATGATCAGTTAATCAAGAAATGTTGGCCATAAGACGGAGAATGATTTTTCAGAGCCATGAGCTTGAGGGATGAGGAGCATCTGCAGGTATTTAACAAGGTTGACAAGAAGAAAGATGCTATTACTAGCAGAAAGAGAAGTGAAGGTATTACCAGTGGATTCGACCTGGAAAATGAGTCCCATTTTGGCATGACTGAGGTACCAGTATGACAATAGGAGAAGATACCAAAACAATAGTTAGAAATAAAGTTGGGGAAGAGAAATGAAATGAAAATGGTTGAGGAACAGAGCTCAGAGAACATAATATATTTTGGAGGTGGGCTAATAAGTGTCTCATAGAAGAGATAGAGAGAAGCTATCAGAAACAGAAGGATAACCAGATACTAAGTGCCTGAAGAGTGAGAGAAAAATCCTTTAAAAAGCAGCTTATGAAGAGTTCAGGATCAGACACCAAAGTGTAGGTAAGAATTATTTCTTATGAAAGAGTAAATAAACATAGTGGGTACAGGGTAATTTTTAAAAATAAAAGGCAACAAGAAGGGCTGGGAGGGTAACAAGACTGAAGAAAAGATTTCTTTTGTTTTGCTTTATCTGCAATAGGCAAGCTTGAAAGTATTGTTAGAGGCCTGTGAGGTCTCCAGATAGGAGAGAGACTATACAGACAAAAATAAGGAAAATTGCACAACAGTTTTCAATGTACAATAATCCCTGTGAAAATTGGTTAAATTGGATCAAAATCACAAGTGTAAGTATTGCACTTGAAAAAAGAGGAACCCTATTTCAAGAGAAGAATGGAAAGGAGGATGAGGGTAAAAGAGTCTCTGGAAGCTTCTCAACGGTACAATTAGAGGGACTAGAACCCTGCTCTTGGTTTTTTTTCTCTCATCATGTGAATGTTCAACTTTGACTTTGATTCTAATTCTCTTCTTCTATTCTAATTTTCACCCACAATTTTTTCTAATGTAATTTGGACAAAATTCGTTTCACAACTAAAGGACCTTTACTAATGTATTAAGTATTGGAGGTGACAACTGGACTTGTTATTTGGCAGTTTCTTACAAGAACAGAGAGACATTCAATATAGAGAAATTTACCTTACTCATTCTTTTGGAAAATATATTTTCAAGTCTCCAGACACAGTTAAATGTCCTTCTTGCATGTCCTTCTAGCATTGTGGGTGCAAACATCACATCACATTAAATTAATTTTATATGTCTATCTCCCCACCCAATTTTAAGCTCTTTAAAGCTGGACTAGGTCTTAATTTTATTTCCATCCTGTGCATTTAATTCTGTGCCAATCACCAAGTAGTTACTCAATAAAGATATATTTTTATATATGAAAGAGATAGTAATAGATCAAACCTTTTATCCTATATGTTGTAAAGAATCAGTCTCAAAATTAAAACCATCACTTGAGCTTATTTTTGATAAGATATAAATATTTAGTGGTTTGTGAAATGTCCAAAGATCCCATACAGTGTTTTATTTTTAACCTTGGTAGTAATATATTTTTCCTCTCTTCAAATTCTTCTGCATGCAATGCTCAAATTCTGGCAAAAGGTAACAGAACAGAGACTCCTGAAAGAGTGACAAAGCTGACATATTCAGAATTTTCAAGAAAATTTTAGCACAATCAATATTCCTGATATGTCAAAAATCTTTGGCTGGTAATATGACTATTAAAAATAAAAGGTTATGTACAAGGGGCACCGGGGTGGCTCAGTCGTTAAGCATCTGCCTTCAGCCCAGGTCATGATCCCAGGGATCATGCTGGGATCGAGCCCCGCATCGGGCTCCCTGCTCCGCGGGAGGCCTGCTTCTCCCTCTCCCACTCCCCCTGCTTGTGTTCCTGCTCTCGCTATCTCTCTCTCTGTCAAATAAATAAATAAAATCTTTAAAAAAAAAAGGTTATGTACATGGTTAATTATTTTCTAAAATTAGGGACAGTGTTCATTAATGAACAAGAAGAACAAGAAGAATGATGGCCTCCTGTGTTAGTTTGCAAAATTCATGATCTGATGTTCAATTTTGTCTTTCAGGTAGTTTTAGAAGACTATTTGATAAAACAGAATTTTACTTATATATAATTCACCCTGGAGAGAGTTAAATATCCCTTTATAATGACTTTCTGCTTAAGTGTTATAAAAACAACTTTTGGTCTGATTGTTTTTCTTTTTTTTTAAAGATTTTAGTTATTTGTCAGCAGGGGGAGCGAGAGGCAGAGGGACAGGGAGAAGCAGGCTCCCCACTGAGCAAGGACTCCAATGTGGGACTTGATCCCAGGACTCTGGGTTCATGATCTGAGATGAAGGCAGATGTTTGACTGAGCCATCCAGGCACCCCTGATTCACTGTTTTTCATCCCAAATCAGCTTGACTTGACTTCTTCCTTAGATTATTGAGTGTCACGGCAATAACATGATTACATCCCTATGATTATATTTATAATTACCCTTCATTTTTCACATTTTTATTATTCCAGATAATACGTCTATTCATACCTTTCACAGTATACCTACTATCAGTGCTGGATGCTTGAACTCTGTTAATAACACAACTGAGTTATATCAACATCTTAGAAAGGAACATGGAACAGAAAAAACACAAAATGGAAAAGCCAGCAGGCAGTAAAAAGTAACCTGAGCAATTAAATTTAGTATATTGCATAAATATTTTGGGCAGAATTTGACATAAATACTTTTTAAGATTTTATGTATTTATTTGAGAGAGAGAGTGCCAGTATTAGTGGGGGGAGGGGCAAGAGAGGGACAAGCTGACTCCCCTCCAAGCCAGGAGCCTGATGTGGGGCTCAATGTGCTGCTCCATCCCAGGATCTAGGGATCATGACCTGAGCTGAAGTTAGACGCTTAACTGACTAAACCACCCAGGCACCCCTGATATAAATACTTTTACAGTAAGATTGTATAGATATGTTGCCTGGACAGATTTTTACATTTTAAAATTATTTCAACTAACTTCATCTTTTTTGTATTAATTGTAAAAGTGTTGTTTATGTCAAAACTATACATTTAAAATTTGTCTTCCCAAATCACACAAATTTATTTTATGGTATAGAGTTTTCCCCCGGAAATGTTTTTAAAAACATTCTTAGGCTTGGGGCAACTGGGTGGCTCAGTTGGTTAAGCATCTGACTCTTGATTTTGGTTCAGGTCATGATCTCAGGATTGTGAGATCGGCTCCATGATGGGCTCCTCACTGGGCATCGAACCTGCTTAAGATTCTCTCTCTCCCTCTGCCCCTCCCATTGCTCTCTATCTCTCTCTCTAAAAAATAAACACAACACATTATTAGGCATCTCACTGTCAAATAAAATTATCATAATATCTGAAATGAAAAATAAATCTACTGCTGTATTACTAATAGAAATAAAATTTCTGTTATGCTTATAAATGTAGCTTAATTTTTTAAGTATATCCAAACCCTAATTGAATATAAAGTTCATATGGAGGGAGGATCTCTTATATATGCTCCTTTGAAAGGAAAGAGACAATAATACATATCTGTCTTTATAAGAATCCAGATAGGTTGCATAACTAGCATGTTATGAACAAATCAGCTCCAGCTACTGCATAACCATGATCATACATACATATGGATATAGATTTTGAACTCCAAGTTCATTGTTCTTCCTTTTCTTTTATAAAATTACTATACGTGTATGTTTATATGTATATATATATAAAACCTAATTTGTTATCTCATTTGTAAAATGAGAACCCTGTTGCAAAGCAACATTGTTGCTTTATAACATTGTTACAAAGACTAAATGAAATAATGTATATAAAATGCTTGGACAGTACTTGACACATACTAAGCAATAAATAAGATATTTGTTCATTATCTTTCCTTTTCTCTATTATTTTTGTGGCCTTTCTCTTTGCCCAGCTCTAATATATATGAACATGCACATACAAACACACACTACCCAAACATCTCATATGTTTGTACACACACATATGCAAAGAGTGACTTAGAAAACTATGGACATACTGCATGTTGTTTTGAACTCTGCAGAAGACACAAAATTTCAAATTGCTTAAAAAACACACACATGTTGCCCATTTCCAGAAGGTTCTGAAAGGGCTTCTAAATATAATTTAAAGATATTTAAGAGATAAAATAGGATATAAAGCAAGTAAAAAAAAACCCTAGAGTAGACATTATTAGACATTTAAGATAGGCTAATTATATTAGGTGAGCACATAATTAGGTTGGAGTTCTCATAACAAAAAGGAATAAGTAAAATTTTCATTCCATTGGGGATTTTTTTGTTATAAAATAAAATGTATAAACAAGTAAGTAGAGACAAAGATAAATATTTTTTCTAGAATTACACAAATATTTTTCTGCAAGGCACATCTGTCTGGGACCACATTTTGTCAAGAGTATAAAATCACTATTCAAAATTTAACATTTCCTATGTTATTTTTCTATAACAACTAAGGACATCAATAAATCCTATTTCAGTTTATGGATATATCTTTGGACAATAAGATGAGATTCCAGGTATTTTGTTTTCTGGTAGCCTGATATTAACTAATTTTTAGTAATTCCTTAAGACTCTTTTTAAGTAACATATGTCTAAATTATGACTTTAGAGAAAGAATATAAATTATAGCAGAGAATATAAATTTATTATTGAGTACTCAAAATTGTACAGATCATAACAGATCATACCTCTTGTTATGGTAGGGACCATGATTTAAATACTAGATGTGAGGAAGACATATTTTTTTAATGAAAATTTATGAGATGAATTACTTATTCTTGCTCAAACAAAGGTCAAGTAACTTCAGTAGGACATTGACATTCGGAAAGATCACAAATGGAACTGATATATAAAAAACTGCATCTTTTCAAGCTTTTACAAAAAATAATAAATTATTTAAACAGTAGTGCTCTGTATAATGAAAAAGAATCTTAGTCTGAGATTGTATGGGGCAGGACTTAGGAAGGGATTGCCTTTTTCATAAAAGAATTCACCATGTGATTTGGACTATATCATAAGGAGATCCAGCTACTTAAATATAGCTGAAGGAAATGAATAAGAAATAGATGATTTTTAAAAATATTAATTTAAATATTAACCCGTGGTCCACAGATTCATGGATTACTTCAATGAATTTTATGGAAAATGTTTACTTTAGAAATTTTATGCATAATCTGTAAATATACAGTAGTATCCATGGAGATGATTTATAGTTTACACAAAATTCTTGAAGTGCTCCTCAAACAATTAATAATAATGATTCAAATACTGGTGAAAAATATCAAATACAAACTTAGGGTTTTTTACTACTTATTCTGAAAAACCCTCCGTAAGACTAATAAGAAGGGTTAATTCCTAATCACAATAAAAATCACATAGAAAAAATTACACTAGATTCCAGATTTGGCTATAAAGGAAAGATACTGAAAGACTATACTAAACAGTTAAGATACGCTTTAAGAAAAGGGATGTTTGGAAGCAGTAGAGATATAAAAAGATATAATTTCATAGTTTATTAAATTAATATTTCCAACTCAACTTTATTAACAGTCAATTTTAGAATCTAATTAGTAATAGTTTCTTTGGAGCCATGCTCATTTATGCTAATTTAGTTCACAGATTTGTCTTTGCAACTGAATGAAAACTTAACAGTTCAAATACATTGAGGAATATAAAGTGACAGATATTATTGTTTGCCCACGCAAGGGTTATTTTGTTCAACCTCTTCTTCCTTATTAGCAAAATCACAGATTTATTTAAAAAAATTTTAGACTTAGGTAGAGCCATTTATGGAAGTATTGTGGGCCCTTTGCCCTCTTCCCCAACTCAGATTCTGTATTAAGGATTGTCCAGAATGGGTAATTCTGTCCTTCTTCGTTAGTGACTAATTTCTACTGGGACTTGCATAGAAGTCTTTTATCTTGATTCAAAAAAGAAGAGATGAGGAAATGAGGTACACTTGGACAGCCTCTTAGAGGTTGGTCAAAGACATGACACATAAAGCAACAAAAGTGATCCTTGGGCCATCAGAAAGAATGGAAAATTGTGTGGTAATTCATGCTGCTCTGAAATGTTGAGATTTTGAACCCATCCTAGAGCTGCCTAACTCCAGGCTTCTGGTTTGAGAAAAAAAATAGTAAATAAATATCTCTATCTTTAAGGTACTTTGAGAAGTTTCTATTCCTTGCAACTAAAAGCATCCCAAGTAAGTGCAGTGACATCCCATTTTCAGGGTGTTATATGGAAACATTCACAAAACCGAACTCTAAGTTTTAGCCATAATAAAGTTTCACAGATGAGCACTATTTCAATAATAATCTATCAACCATGGATGTAGAAGCATTTATTATAAGCACGTGAGTTCTAAAAATTCAGATATCATATTAAAAAAGAATTGCATAGCTGATGATGAATTAAAAAGTCTGTTAGAGGGCCAGAACATCAAGAGACTCTAAAATGTCTTTGTAATAATTTGAAATATACAATTGAATATGTAATGTTATAAAACCACTGAGAACACAAAATATTTTTATTATACTTTTTAAATTATACTTTTTATCTCTTATTCCTACAAAAGATCCTGACACAAAATAAAGAAATATCCGGTAAAAAAATAATAATTTTTTCCCAAGAAATCTTAGTGTAATTAAAATGTACAGAATGTTGAGATACAACTTAACAAGAATAGCATTATTTCCTTTCCTGTTCATTTGTACTTTTATATAATATTTATATTATTAATAATAACTTAAATCTTATTTTAAACTTCCTCAATGTTTATGTTTTTTATGAAGCAAGGATAGTCTCCTGATCCTTAGTTTAATACTGGGTTATATCCTACCTAATAGGGCTTGGGCAATTATAGCTTCAGTCTATGATTTTGCCCCTGGCTATCTCTTCGATTTGCATCTTCCCTGGCTTAGTATGTTTCAAGTGTACTCACTTCCTTACGTTACTTGAACTCTCTAAACATGCTTCTGCCCGAGGGCCATTTTCTCTGCTTGGAATTCTCTTCCCCCAGATACTTGCATTTTATTTCCTTGTTTTGTTCCTTATTTTATTTAGGTCTTAACTTAAATGTCACCTTTTTAAGTTCTTCCTTCACCACTTTATCTAAAATACATTCTTCATTTCACTTGTAATCCTCTTATCATGGATTATTTTATTTTCATAGCAATTACTTGTTTCAAAACCTGACCTAGCATTCATTATATATATATTTTTTGCCATTGGTTCATTGTCTGTCTTTTCAAAAAACAAATGTAAATAAAATGAAATAAATGAAAAGCCATGGAATGGAAGCTCTAGAAGTGTAGGGATGTGGTCGATTTGACTCATACCTAGAATAGTTGAAGGCACACATCATAATTGATCACTAAATACTGACTGAATGGCCAACTGGCTTACTGATAAATGTGTAAGCTTCATTTTCTTTGTTTTTATATTTAATATAGAAAAGTGTTTTTAAAATACCATGATTTCATTCCTCAATGGAGATAAGATGTTCTTAAAAGGAAGAAAACTTTAGATATTATTAAAGTTAAGGAAGTCTGAGTTTTTGTTTTTTTTGTTTTGTTTTGTTTTTAATTTTTTTTTTAATTTAAACATAGTTGACACACAATGTTGCATTAGTTTCAGGTGTACAACATAGTGATTTCACAACTTTAGATATTATACTATGCTCACCACAAGTGTAGCTCCCATCTGTCACCATACAATGCTATTACAGTATCATTGACTATACTCCCTCGGATGTACCTTTTATTCCCATGACTTATTCATTCCATAACTGGAAGCCTGTATCTTCTACTCCCCTTCACCATTTTGCCCATCCCCCACCCCCCTTCCCTCTGGCAACCATCAGTTTGTTTTCTGTATTTACAAGTCTGATGCTGCTTTTTGTTTATTCATTTGTTTTGTTTTTCAGATTCCACATATGAGTGAAATCATATGGCATTTATTTTTTCTCAGTCTGACTTTTTGCACTTGGCATAATACCCTCTAGGTCCACCCATGTTGTGGCAAATGGCAAGAGCTCATCCTTTTTATGGTTGTATAATATGCGCGCACGCGCGCGTGTGTGTGTGACCTCTTCTTTATCCATTAATCTACCTATAGACAGACTGCTTCCATATCTTGGCTATTATAAGTAATGCCGCAATGAGGACAGGGATGCAGTTATCTTTTTTGAATTAGTGTTTTTATTTTCTTTAGGTACTAGAATTACTGAATTATATAGTAATTCTATTTTTAAGTTTTTTGTTTTTTTTTTTAAGTTTTTCAGGAACCTCCATACTGTTTTCCACAGTGGCTGTACCGATTTACACTCCCACCAACAGTGCACAAGGCTTCCCTTTTCTCCACGTCTTCACCATCAATTATTATTTCTTGTGTTATTGATTTTAGCCATTCTGAAAGGTATTAGGTGTCATTTCATTGTGGTTTTGATTTGCATTTCCCCTGATGAATAATGATGTTGAGCATCTTTTCATGTGTCTGTTAACCATCCGTATGTCTTCTTTGGAAAACTGTCTATTTAGGTCCTCTGCCCATTTTTTAATCAGATTTTTTTTTTTTTTTGGTGTTGAGTAGTCTTTGACTTGTTGATAATGTATGTACTGTCTAGTATTAATATTTTTCTTGCCAAGTTTTCCATATTTTTTACCCAGTTGATTTTTGTAGTTTAGTTCCATATAGGTTGTACAGCACTTTTGCTTTTGGTTTTCCATGATCTACTCAACATTTCCGGGAGAATTTAAATTAGACATTGACAGAATTTTAAGAGGAAAAAAAAAATAGAACAATTCTTACAGAGGAAATCAAAGAACCTACCATTTCCTTAACTACCACCTTTATTTAGGCCAAACTCACACTTGCTTTTACACTGGTTTCTTAATTAATTCTCTCCCTCCAGATCCTGATAATCTTTCCTTCAAACTGATCTCTCTCCCTTTTTAATACACACGTGTACTGCATACAAAATAAAATCTACATTTCATTGGTTGGTATTTAATCCTATAACTTTTTATGTGATATAACTCAGTAGCAACATCCACACGCCTCTTTAAACTACACAAATACAAGCACACAACATCAGGCCCTCAATTTCCTGAATGTTTTTCTTTCAAAAGAAGTCTATGACATAACATAAGGGAGGAAACTGAGAAGTCTCAAAAGGAGACATGACTTGCCCACAATCGCAGCCAATGACTAATCAAAAAAGGAATATAATTCAGCCTTCTGAAAGTCCAGTTCCAAGCTCCTTTTTCAATATTGCTTACCATTGTATCCACACTTCTTGGCAAGATTCTTCTAACATTTGAATCAAACTCCTTCAATTTAATCCACTTTTATTATACTTGGTTGATTGCTCATGAAAACCATCCACCTTATATTTATTATCAGATAGAAATAATTGGAAAATGTTTCAAAATAAAATACATTATTTGCAACAACCAGGAAATAAAACTATAATCTAAAAATATATTGAAGGGATATTATATTTTTAAAAAGGGATAAATTCACATAGCCAGGTTGTTGTTAAGTTAAAGATTAACAGGGCGCCTGGGTGGCTCAGTCATTAAGCATCTGCCTTTGGCTCAGGTGTTGATCCCAGGGTCCTGGGATCAAGTCCCGCATCCGGCTCCCTGCTCAGCGGGAAGCCTGCTTCTCCCTCTCCCACTCCCCCTGCTTGTGTTCCCTCTCTCGCTGTGTCTCTCTCTGTCAAATAAATAAATAAAATCTTTAAAAAAGATAAGGATTAACAAAAAAAGGTAAAACGGGAGAAAAATCTTAAAAAGTAATATCTGTTGTACACAATGTCAAGGACTTCTAGTGGGAAAGAGAAATTCTAATTTTTGTAATGAGTCACCTTCTTATTTTACTAAGCATCTTTATAATGCTACAGTTTGTTATGTTTAAACCTAAAAAGTGCAAGGTCTGTTTAGGTATCTAAGAGCCTAGCAACAAGAACATTGTTTTAAGCCATTTGTTACTTTGCTTGTAAAACAAACGCCTTTATATAGAAATGGAAAAACAAAACTGTTCTGTAATGAATCTTTTCAGTTATGTTTCTGGCATTCCACTTGTTTCTAGATGAATTATTATTTGAATGTAAATTTTTACTGAATAATATTTATTCTTGTATCCTTAGCTTTTTGAAACATATATAGAAATTATTTATACATATATATATATATAAAACTGGAATTTTTAAGTTAAAGTAATGAGATTATACTCAGCACAATGTAGTCAAATTAATGTAATTATATGATCATATAATAATACCCATAGAAGAAAAACACTCCTCTAGGTTTATACAAATGAAGAGCTTTAAAAACAAAACTAAAAACAGGTGTGCGTCTTGATTTATATAATGTATTTTTTATAATATATGTTCAATGAGAAGTTGGGGAAAATCAAATGTTGAAATAATTATACTAGCTAGAGCTCTATATATGTAGTTTTCCCCCACCATTTTTGTCCAAGTATCTGCTATCTGTCTCTGTATCAATAGGCTCAATATTCTTAGTCCATTTTTTAGTTTTTTTCCAGCCTATTATCATGAATCTACTGCTTTCTTTGCAGACCTTCTTTTTATATTCATTTTTACTCTTTTCCATTTATTTGCTTTCATTTATTATGAGGATTGAAAAAAAAATAACAACACCCCCGAAACCTCAGGTCCAAAGGATAAAGGATGAAAAGTCATTTGTTCAAATAACACACCAGAAGCAATAATACTCTTTAAGTAGGTAGCTCACAAATCTAAGTATAATATATTGGCAATTGTGTTTTCCTTAACTGAAAAGAAACGTGTCAAGAAGGGAAATAATTTTTATGGGATGTAGAAAATGATAATCTGGAGCAAGAATGTATCAGAGTTTCTGAAACAGAATAACAAAACTGAGATTACAAACAGTCTAATCTTACCCCTTTCTGCCTTCAGTATTTTCTTTTTCTAATCTGGACTAAAAGATTATTTACTTTAAATTTATTTATTATGAAAATTCTTGACAACTTTTCCCCCTTATGTTTCTACAGAAATTTGTCTTGTAAAATTTCAAACTTAGCAGTATGGTATTTAAAATAGTGGTTTGGGAGATCCATCCTCTAGAGCTCCCCTCCCCCTGCTGAAATATATTAAGCCTCTGTCTTAACTACAACATGCAAGAAATTTAATGCACTACTAGATTCAATAGAATGTAAAGGACATTTCCAAATTGTAAAACAACCACAGAAATACAGAGTTTAAATTTTAGCAGAGATAAGAGATAAGGAAAATATAAAACTTAAAAATATTTTCACCTTAAGATATCCGGAATCAGAGATTAGTATACAAATTATAGGTCCCTCAGGACACTAAAGAGGCTGAAGCTAAACCTCCTGTATTAATCTAAGAACCATTAGAAAGGTCCCATAAATTTTTTTAAGATTTTATTTATTTGAGAGAGAGAGAGAGAGAGCACACGAGCAGGGGTGAATTTTAGCTGTGTAGTAAGTTCCCCGGTGAGAACTGGGGTACAGAGGGAGAGGGAAAAGGAGAGGGAGAAGCAGACTCTCCACCGATCAGGAGCTTGATCCCAGGACACCGATATCATGACCTGAGTTGAAGTCAGATCCTTAACCAGCTGAGCCACCCAGCCACCCCTAGAAATGTACCAGAAATTTTGATTTAATTGGCTTACAGTGTGGTGTGTGGTACTAGCATCAGGGTTTTTTAAAAAACTCCCCTAGGTGATTTTACTGTGCAGTTAAGGCTGAGAACTACTTATCAGAGCCACGGTTCTTAAAGGGTAGTCCCCAAACCTGCAGCATCAGCATCACCTGGGGACTTACCACACAGGTAAAATTTACCCCTTTCTCACCAGTCCTACTAAATAAGAAATGCTGGTGGTGAGGCCCAGCAATTTGTGATTTGCTAAGCCCTAAGATGACTTTGATGCTGGTCTAATTTGAGAATCACTTTAAAAGGGGATAAAAGAAGGAATTTCTGAAGTATTTTTATCTATTTTAAGACCTCACATTTAAGTAGATGTGGAGACGGAGGAAGATATAGTCTCTACTTGCTCAAGTCAGAAACCTGAGAGTCATCTCTGACTCTTCCCACCTCCAAGTTTAATTGTTCACTATGTGCTGAGATTCTGCATTTCTAAGAGGCTGCCAAGTGATGTCCATGGTGCTGACCATGTCTATTAGTAGTGGTTGGGGAGCATTTCAGGTGGAGGAGCAGTGAGGATGAAAGAGTTTGGAGAGATACACTAAATGTCACGTAGAATGTTCTTAGATGACCCTAAAAAAATACGCAGTAAAATCATGCAAAGCCTTGTAAGGACTACCAAGCTCATGAATTTTATCCTTAGTTAGAGGAAGTTATTAATGACTGAAGCAATGTAGAGATGTAATTAGATTTGCATTTAAAAAAAAATCACTCCAGCCAATGAATTGAAATTCAACTGCAAGAAAAGCAAAAGTACAAGTTAGAATATTATGAGGAGGCTATTAGAGTCCTTCAAGTAGGTGTGGTGATTTTTTTTTATTACAGATATGGTGGCAAAATAGATATTTGAGATATATTCTGGAGGAAGAATGAGAAATTCTTTATATATTAGATATGAGATAAAAGCAAGAGGAAATGTGAATAACAAGATATATGTTTAATGAAATACATACAACTTTAGATGCCTACTAGATAACCAGGTAGAGATGACAAGTAAATAGCTGGCTATATAAGTGTGGAGCTCTGAAGAGGTTTAGGTTCAAGTTCAAATTTGAGTGTTGCTGGTATGTAGATATTTTTCCAAATCCATGACAAGCTGTGGAGAGTGTATACAAAAAGAAACTGGCCAAGGGACAGCTGGGTGGCTCAGTCAGTTAAGCATCTGCCTTCAGCCCAGGTCATGA